>NC_081348.1:29843423-29870798 GCF_029784015.1 Lycium ferocissimum | reverse complement strand
CTCGGGCAAAATCTAACTTTGCCTGATTAGGCAAAGTTTGAGGCAAACCTCTGCCTTGCTAATCCAAAAACTACTTGCGATTTTTATTTTATTTTTAAATTTTTACTGAGCGGGGGTTCAAATCCGAAACCAAGGAATTTTTAGCAAAGGGCAAAAATTAAAGACCAACCCCGAGTAAGGGTAATCATGCAAATTGCCCTTAGTTAAATTGTCAAGAAGAGAAGGATTTGTCACAAGATTACCCTAAAATTTGTGGGAATTTTGTCGAAAACTAAAAACAAGATTTTGATTTTTGGGCCAAAGGAGGCGAAGTACACGGATTTTGACACGCAATTTAACTTGTGTCTGTTTTTAAAAATTTTGCACGTGTATCTATTTCGGGACAACTCATATTTTGAAGTTTCACATATAGCTAAAGCTTAGGCATATGGTTGAATTCAGCCATTTTTGCCTGAACTTCAATCATATGTGGCTAAAATTCAATCATATATGGTTAAAGGTTAATTAATTTTACCTGACTTCAACCATTTCTTTCCGAAAAGTTCATGGACATAAGGCTGAAATTAGGCAAAAATTACTAAATTTCAATCATACACAAAGAAAATGATTTCCCTAATAAAAATAAAGACAACAAATTTCATAAATGACATACGATTATCTCCTCTTGCTAGGTATGTTGTTGTTATCGTCGTCTCCTCTCTATCCCCCATTATAAGACAAATAGGCCATAGTAAATAACGTGCCACATTATAAAATTCCAAGTCAAAGAGAAAACCCAAATTATGAAGATTTTTTCTTACTACACATATTTGGTAAAAAAGAAAATTAATCAAAATCATAAATTTACCACTCATAGTTCTAACTTTTAATTTTATAAGCACCTTTGCTATAACAAACAAATTTAAGTACTATTTCCTTTTGAATATATTTTGTGCTCCCCAAAATATCCCTCCACAAAATCATCAGTGGCGGACCCAGAATTTTCACTAAGCGGGTTCAATATCTGAAAAAAATAGAGTGGACAAAAACATTCAAATGGGAGGTAGAGATATTATTTTGCGGTAGACCCTCGGCACAAGGACAAACAATTCAAATCAATACAAAAAAAATAAAAGAAACAACGGAAGCGAATAAGTCATGATAGAGCAATTTAAAAAGATGTGTGCAGTTCACCAAGTTGTATTATATTTTCACATAACAAACTCCATCAAGGACTAAAAAAGTAAAAATGACATACCATTCTAGTAAAGCTTATGAGCAGCAAACACTTTTCCTTCCTTGTTTGTCCATCAAATAAAGATGCCTCCATTGTAGTTGAAGGTGGCTTTTGGGGCATGATCATTAGTTGGAGCCTTTTCCTGGTTGAGAGTAGTCTGAGAATTGTTAGCAGGCTCTCCACTACCAAACAGATAGCTATAGAAAGTTACAGAGAATTCCAAATTCTTGACCATAAGATTGATAGTAGCACCAAAATAAAGTTTGATTAATTAAAATATATTATTACAATTGTATTCTACGAGTTTTCATTTTTTGAAACCTATTCATAATACTCTCAAACGGTCTTAAATATATTTTTTTCTACATAAGACGCCATACAACCGCTCATGAAGTCGTCATCCATTCGATTTCGCAATTCACTCTTTATCAACTTCATCGCCGAAAAAGCTCTTTCAACTGTAGCTGTGGCGACCGGTAGGAGCAATGCAAATTTTACAAGGCGAAACACAAGGGGATAATTTAAATGTTTCTTTGCCTTAACTAGCTTTTTTTAGAAAGATCACCAAGTCCTTTCAGGTTGGAGAACCTTTCATCAACATTACGGACATCAACAATATAAGTCTCAAGCTGATTTTTAAGAGTAACCATTATATCTTCACCAAAATCATCAGGATATAATTCAGCCATTCTCAATATTTTATTGATGTCAAAACTAGAAAATGAATCAATCGATTCAAGCAAGCAACTCCAATAAGCAAATCCGTTCTCTCCTCATTAAAACGATCATTGAGTTCTTCGAAGTTGCCAATCAATAATCTTAAAAAATATATCGACATGATAGTGATGTGAGAAAGTATGCTCCGCAACTTTACGTCGAGATCTTCCAAAATTAATATAGAACTCATCAAAATTAGGTATCAAAATATCATACTTGACACAAAAATGCGGACACATTCTCGATAAGTTGGATCCCATCCTTCCTCTCTCGGATCTTAACGTTTCTTCGCCACTTTAACAAGTAACATGGCATTTTCAATATCTTGTTCTTTCTTTTGTAAGGATTCATTAAGCTCATTTGTAATCGCCAAAATATCTCTCATTAAGTACAATATGAAAGCAATTTCAAATGTTTGACAAACTCTAAGGTATCCTGTTGCCTTACAACTATCTTCAACACATTCGGAATCAACAACAATAGTATCAAGAACATCGGTAATAGAGCCAAACATACTAATGAAGTTCTTAAATGATTTGTAGTGTGAACCCCAACGAGTATCAGCAGCTCTAGCAAGACCAAGCTCTTGATTCAAGCCCTTACCAGTTTCAACCTCGCCCATATCTAGTGCCTCTTGAACTTTTTCTGCTTGAGATTCTCGAAGTTCATCCATGCGTTTAAAAGAACCTCCCACTACATTTAAGACATTAGAAACCAACAATACAAGTTCTCCAACCGGAAGACATTTTTTAGATACCCCGACAAGAGTCAATTGAAGTTGATGAGCAAAACGATGAATCGCGTGAAGCCGATCTACTTTCCGTTGAATCAAAAATTTTAAGGCCACTTAGACGCATACTTGCATATTACTTGCTCCATCATAAAGCATTGTCCACGTATATTAGATAAACTCAAAGAATGTTGAGCAAGGTAGTTAACAATTGCTTCTTTTAAACATAGAGCACTAGTATTATTTAACATGAACAATCCCAATAAAGCGTTCCGCCTACATCCCCATTTATCAACATATCACAAAACAATTGCCATTTGCTCCTTACGTGACACACATCACAAGATTCACAACTAGCGATGAGAAATAGTCACCATTTAGGTCCTCCATAATAGCTTTAATTGTTTCCAACTTACATGCGGTGATAATATCTTTTTTGAATTTTATGAGAAGTCAGGCGATTGTTTTGGAGCCTTCAACACAAGATCACTAATTTTATCACACCGCTTCGCATACCATGAAAGAATTTCAAGAAAGTTACCTTTGTTTAATGATGATTCATCTTCACGATGTCCACGAAATGCCAATCCTTGATTCGAGATGAGTCTCACCACCTCAATCAAGCCTTTAAACGAATTTTGTGCTCAAGCTTAGCTTTATTATCCGGCTTTACAAACGCAACTTGGATCGTTCTTGTCGCATTAGATCTTCACACTTTTTCTTTGCACGGTTGTGATCACTGTTCAACTCACCAACGTCGTATCTAATCTTTTCTTTTGTGCCAACTCTTGAACTATACTTGAAAATGCTTCGCCTCCCCTTGATGAATGCTTTCATCTTTAAATAAATAACAACACAAACAATAAGCGAGCATCTTTCTACCACACTATACTCCAACCAATCATGGTATTTTTTATACCATTTACGATTAAAAACGACGTTTATATCCGTAAAAATCGTTTGATGTGAAACCTAGGAAGCTCGAGGTTGATGAGGACCCCTTTGGATATATGCTCGTCTAATCTCATCACGTTCAAATCGGATGATAGTCGAGAATGAGTATTCTTTTATTTGGATCCGCCGGAAGAGAATCCAAATCTACTCCGTTTTTGTTTTTTAGCGTAACGATGATTTTCTTCAAGCGATTCAAGTTTTCTTTCACACGAGGAACATTTTGAGCGGATGAACTTGGTTGTGGAAACTTGGACGATACCGTAGAGAAATATCTCTTCATTGGACTTTGATTTGGATTACAAAATTAACATTCTAATTAGAAGTTAGAACAATAATATAACAGAATAAGAGGCAAGAACAAAAGCTAAGACATAGGAAAAAGGTTCAATATCATTAACTTTTCTATTCTATTACAGAGTTTTATTATAACTGTAGAAAAAATGGCATCATGCTTGAGAACTATTTTATTATGAAAACTTTGTTTTCATTCTACCTATTCCTTCCATTACATGCTTATATTTAGCATCCAAAATCCCAAAATCAATTTTCTTCAATTTTAAGTGGTAGGGTTTTTCTCAAGTAAAGAAATCAAAAACAGCCACAATAATTTTATTTATATGGAAGTACAGAGTAAAGGACAAAGAGGCGAACTTGATCGATATTGCTTGGTGTTGCGTTGATGCAAGAGCCGAACTTGTGATGGTGAAATTTGCTTCAGCTAAGACTTGAGAGAGACGAGCGGGGAGTTTGAGATTGGGGATTTCACTTTTCAGTACCCTTTTAGATTGGGATTTGGGTCCTTTTTGTATTTTAATTCTATTATATTAGAAATTGAAAAAAAAAAAAAAGGGAAAAGGGAGTAAGGGACGAATCTTTGCTGTGCTTTCCGTGGTTATGACATAATATTATTACTTGTGTGGTTAAATTAGCACAGTAGGTAATGACTTATAATATTACTTGTGTGGTGAAATTTTAATTTTAAATGACTAAAAGAAAAAAAAGATCGCTGATTTGTTGTAGATGGTTTCGAACTCGCGACCATTCACAAAATTTTGAACCCACTTGCCACTGCGCTGAGCACTGCAGTTGGTTGAAGTGCAGTCAAATATTAAATATATCATTCTATTTTTTCAAAAACTGAATAAATATATATATATATACACTGTAATTTTTTGACAAGTGGGTTCATATGAATCCACTTGAGACCATGTGGGTCCGCCCCTGAAAACCATAGAGGGACTTCATCGCCTTAAGGCAATCAATTCAAAGAGCCTACCCTATAATAAATTCAGCTAAAATTGCACTAGAAAGGTTTTTTTTCTACCATTCGTCTTTTTTTGTAGAAGTACTATTTAAATTAATACTTCTTTAGTAATAACTTTAATATCATACACACCAGCAATTAATTATCAATATCAATATTTTTGCTTAAATACGAAATTGCTTATTTATAAGATTACTTTTTAACACTTGAAAGTGCTGAAATCTTTGTTAATACTTTCGATTAACTAAGCCAAACAGGCTCAAAAAGGTCCTTTCACATCAGTAAGAACTTCAAAATTATCTTGAAATGAATTCTAGTCAACAGCTGCTTAGAAGCTGGCAATTTTACCCGTGTTTTTAACTTCTTTTATGACCCATTTCCCTCATCAATTTCTCCTTGACTGCTTCCTTTTCGAAGAGGAGACAAAACTAAGACATAACTTAATGTAACCATAGGCTAAAAAGTATTACAGTTCATACTTCAGCCTATGAATAATTGCAATTCACCCTTTTCCCAGGACACAACTACAGTAAGAAGAAATGCATTACAAAAATCCATAGATACCTGAAAGCCTCATAACAAGTCGCCCTATACTTTGTCACCCATTAATTCTCTTTCTGAGAATAGTTCGGATAAAGACTCGACCAAAAAATAAGTAGCAGTCACAGGTCACGGCCACTCATAATTATACAACAAAAATCCCGTCTGCCCTGATACAAAGACGCTACTTCCCCACCACCCTAAAAGAATTCCCACTCCATATCTTATTTTATCTATGAAAAGAACAGCTAACAAAAATAAAAAATATTTTAACAAAAAATGATCAATAAAAAACTGGGTTTCTATTATCAAAGTTATCACATCAAGCATCATTCTGTTGATTAGGTGGAGTTCCAGCAATCCATCCCCATACTCCACCAGAGCTCTGCCTTCTCTTCTCATTCAAGGCTTGCTCTGATGCAGCTTTTTGTCGTTGGAGTAGCTCAAGTTCTTTCTTTAAGCTTTCCAGATTCTGTAGCTTTTGTCTTAGCTCCGCAACATCAACCTGTTGAATTAGCTTAAACTCATTTACTTCCCATCTTAGTTAAGAAAGACAAACCGCATGCCTGAATAATAGCAGCAACTATAGTAACTACAGCTACATGATCTCATGAGGGTGTTATTCCCTGGGATTTAAGATTCAGAAGAAACCTTCATGATTGGGAGATGGAAGAATTTCACAATTTGATAGACCTTTTGTATGGGCTAGACACACCAAACAACATATCAGATGTGTGGAGTTGGAGGGAGAGCGGAGACGGCTTCACTGTTAGCTCTTATTATAAGAGGTTGCTAGTGCGAGAGGAATATACTTTCCCCCATGACTCCATTTGGATCCCTAGAGTACCTAGGAGAGTGTGTTTCTTTGTTTGGTTGGCATTAAGGGGTGTGATCTTAACAGCGGAGAATTTGAGAAAGAAGAAAATCACCTATGTTAGTTGGTGTTTTATGTGTAAAAGTGGAGGGGAAAGTGTGGATCATCTTCTTTTGCATTGAAAGGTGGCTAGACGGTTATGGAGGGTGGTCCTCCATTTGACTTTGATGCAATGGGTCATGCCGGGTACAGTGAAGGCGGCTCTGCAAAGTTGGACTCATAGAATGGGAAAGAAAAGCCTGATGGCATGGAGCATTGCCCCCTTAGCAATCATGTGGGTCATTTGGAAAGAGAGGAATAGGAGGGCATTTGAAGGGGTGGAGCTTAATTTTGTAACAATGCAGAGTAGTAATTTGTCTCTAGTTTATTTTTGGTGTACTTACGAGGTCCCAATTTGTATAGAGAATTGGAACTCGTTTGTTGAGAATCATATTTTGGTGTAGGTTCTCTTCTTTTGGTATATGGCTTGTATATGGGGTTTTTCCCTAACTGTTAATAAAATTATTTACCTTATCAAAAAAAGTAGTAACCAGTCTTACTCCAAGGTTCTAATTCGTAAATATGCATGTATCGTAGGTGGGTGGGTGTACAATGGGAGACGCATGCTAAGAATGTATGGTGAATCTTCATTTTTTAGTTACAATACCAACTTCTAATAATCCCAGCTTTGGAATTCTCCATTATATGAGAGTCGGGTGGTGGAAGCTAATAACATCTCTCAACATGATTTATTTTTGCTAAAATGGAATGCAAATACTGAATCAGAAAGGATAGCCAAAAGTGTCAACATGCTGAAGGAAGGTAACAATCATAATGTGAATACATAACAAAATACTTAGGTAGTCATTTCGTAACATCAGTATATAAATGCAAAAGTTTAGATATGAAAACTGAAAATACCACACAAAGAAAAGGTTCAACTGCAAGATTTTTAAACAAATCCATTTAGATGTTTTCAGTCGAAATATGCAATCATTAACCTCAGGAAACCCCTCAAAATCATTCCAATTCCACCACCCACCAGAAAAGGATTTTAAAAAGAAAAAGTGTATACGGGATTTTTTTTTTTAGTATGTTCTAATTAATTTAACTAATCCATACCTCTAGTTTGAAACATCTTGATTGTTCAGAAGCAAGTTGACCACGTACAGATTGGAGCTCCTGCATAATTAAGAAAATTGAAGTTGAAACTGAAGGTTACTGTTGGTTCGTGCCCAGTAGTGTCCCTATTGCCGGAAAGCAAATTAAGGACCTCCAGGTGAAGGAGAAAGAGAGAATTGCACATGAAACAACAAATCACAGAAAGGATGCATAATGCCAAATATTTTTTCCGATCACCAAATGATTTACTTGACACAATTGTGCACATTAGAATTAAAAAATTGGGGAGCGACAATCAATGCTTCAGGGGTAATAGTGAAGATTAGTGATTGCTTATAATATAAATACACCAGGGACTGCAATGAAGAACGGAAGACAGGCAGATGATACATTAAAAGGAGCCTAGGAAGAACATTTGAAAACCAGAGTTCCAGAAAAACTCACTTTACGTGCGGAAAAGAAGCAAAAATTACAAAGTAGCCTATTAACGCATAAAGCATCATTAAAGTCCAAAAGATACTAGTAGAACTTTATCTCTCTATGGTAGAAAGAAACTACTATTGATTAGCGATTAAACCAAATCAAAAATGTTAAGCCAAAGTTCCATCAAGCTAGAAAGAAGCAAAAACTGCAGAAACTTTTGCTAACTCTCTAAGAAGCATACTTATCAATCTGAAGGAGTAGTTACCTTGTAAAGATCTGTATTGCGAGCCTCAGCATCAATCAAGTCTTCCTTCAACTGAAGCGTTTGCAATTTCTCTTTGCTGATAGATGACTCTAATTCTTCCTTCTCAGCTTTGAGCGCAGTTATAAGCCGTTCACTGGTTTCTTCAACTTTGTTCACCTGCAAGATGAGATGTAAGATCAAGTCTCAAGGGAAAGACAAGGAAAAAACAAACAAAATAATGGTCGAGAAGAGTATGATCACAAAGAATAAGTATTATGACTTAAGTACAAAAAGGAACGTAACAATGTAGTGGATTGTCAGTTGCAACAAATAAGAGAAGGGAGAAATTTTGAAATTGCCATATCAAATAGCATTAAGTAAAGCAAAGCCAGGCTAAGAATGGCTCGCCGACAACTCAAGTGCAAGTTCAAGCTGGCTGTATTGGCTTTGTCACATTGTTAGTGTCCCACTAAGATCCATTTTCTTAACACACACACACTATGAGTAACAGGATCTTAATACTTTAGCTATACCACTGGTAAAAATAAACATGATTAAATATCCAGATTTTTGGTTGTCAAGTAGTCCATGCATATAGTGGCATGTGAATCGTGATAACAAAACTCATTAGGCTATTTCACTGAAATATTAGATATTATATCTACAGACAGGCATTTAGCATGAGATTTTTGAAGTTGATTTTGTAAGCCAAAACAAGGCCGTATGATGCTACAATTAAAGGAAAAGAAACAGCTTAGATGATTATGTCATGCTAAGAGGTGAATAGAGGTAGGACAAGGAAATAATTGGCATTCATCGACTATAAATCAACATTTACTTGGAAATTGGAAGTTATATCTAATAGAAGGGCAACATATAGTTCCTCAGCATCAATTGTAATGCACAACCTTACTAAATATAGCAGAGAACTATATTCTCCAGATTTCTTCTCTGCAGGATGCAACACACGAATTTTGGAACTGCTAAGATAGATCAAGAAGAGACAACAAGAGACACTAGAGGAGCCAAACATTTGTTACTAAGCACTGAAATAACCCACATACGCAAGTGCTAATAGACAATACTGTAAAACATATAAAAATCCTCATGGCGACCCATGACTTTAATGTTTTTTAATAAGCTAAGGTCATATATACAGACCAACACATGCATGTGTACTGTTAAAACTCATCACTTTGCAAGACTTGGACTCATGTTTGTGTCCCTGTCCAAGCCCAAGCTACACATCCAAAATGAATTATGTAGTCATTGCATTTAGGCAGGAGTAGTTACAATGGGTTAGATCTATCTTTGAAGGGGTTCAATTAATCAGAGTTGAGCACTTCAACAGAGTTCATTGCTTGAAAATCGAATCCTTTCACCAACTAGATTCGGGCATGAGTATTTATTTTCTAATCAGAGGACAAATCTTATCTGGACTTCAGAAACCAGCTTTATAGGCCAACATTCCTGCTGTCTTAAAGAAAGATGTTAACCAAACTAAACTAAAGTTTTTTTCCTAAAGTAAAGCAACCAAACTCGTGTCCATATCACTAACAATTGATGCAAGATAACGTATTTTATATATCATAATACCATTGGCTCAGACTCAATGTTGTCCATCATGATTTCCCTGATTTTTCCTTCTTGGCCTGTTGCAATATCTGACTCCAAATCCCTCGTGGCATTAGTAGTGTTTTGTACTGCAGAAACACTATCAGGTACAGGAGTCTCCATAGATTGCAAAGTTGATTTGTGGCTTGGTTTCAGTACATTGACCTTAAAAAGAGTAAGCAAAGCCACAGCAAAGATTTTAAGTAATCATAAAAGGGATAAAGAAACCAAGCAACCAACTAGCTGCCATATAAGGTCTGATCTGCGAGTGGAAATGTCAAAGGAAAAAGTTCATCTGTACCAGAAAAGGAGAAGCATTAGCAACCTTACCTCATTACTGTACCGCCCATTGTATCCCCCAAAAGAAACTAGGATATCTTCACCATTATATGAACACAACACCAAACTCAAGCCCTGTTGACAAGAGAATTTATTGTAATGCACAGTTTATTGAGTTTAACATTTAGATATACAGAAACATACATTTCAGTCCCATGTGATGAGTGGCCATACAGCAATAAGAACACCAAAAAGGTCTCGCTTTAGTTCATCAAGAGTTCCAACAATTTTCAGCATCGTTTCATTGTTGTTACATCCTAAGTGAACCAATTATCTAGTTTCAGAACTGTACCATTGAACCGCGTCATTTAGCCGTTTAGGTGTAAGCTGGTAACACTTAAAGAGTGAGCTATCTTGATACTATGGTCAATTTGGATTTTAGACAATAAGAATGTTGATGAATATCTTCTGCTAGTCGAACTCCACTGCCTCAAATCACATTGATACATATCACAGATTTGATCAGAGTGTTACGCTTCGAGAACAGAAACTTAGGCCAATATTGAGGAGAAGAAAGTATGACGAAAAGCTACATGCAGCATATCAATATTGCAAACAAGAAGCTTAAATTAGTATGGTCCAATCAGGATAATTCCTTGTATACCATCACTATAATAGAACAAAAGAAGGCTTTGTAACGTAATCACCAAATGCTTAATTAGAAACAAATAAACTTGTTGGTGGTTTAAAAACCTAAACACCAGTCAGAACATTAAATACCTCACTAGCAAGAGGAACACGCCCTTGAACAGTTGTTACAGTGGACCAACTCAGCGTAGACATGTTGAGGACAACAGTTTCAGAGACCCCTGCATTAAGTGTAAGAGAGTGGAAAAATAGCATAAATACATGAAGTTTGGACTGGTCAACACAAATTAACAATTTTGAAGCAACAATAAAGTGATTCACAGAACTGCCAACATCATGCAATGACTAAGTGTGTCCTCTTATCTTGATAGCATAGTTTCTCCAGGTTAGACATTATGGAACCACTCATTTCTTTGGTAGATTCACCAATAAGCAGCACCCACAAATTCAAATGACTTCCTGACTGACTAAAGTTCCTGTCATACAAAGACCAACCTACTTCCTATACAAACCAAGCAGAGAACCAAAACAGTCCACTTGAATCTGATCTGCTACATTTCTTAGCATTACAAATGCCCAAATTCTACCATAAATCAGGTTCAAGAGACATTTTATATATTTTGAAACTAGAGTCCGCTTCCTTTCACATGGTACTACCTTGTGAAAAAAGGGGTTGCAATTAACCATTTCTACCTTCTCCTGGGAGAGAACGTATAGAATGGAAGAATCACGCAAAGAAAAAAGATGTGAAGGTGAGTATAGATGAAACCATTTTTTAAGATGGAAATTAAGCAAGGATTTGAACCACTTGATTCCCGTTCTCCCGCAGTGCAGGCCACTACACACCATCAGAAGTACGTTGCAACAGGATAGATAACACAATTGCTAAGAAGGATTCATGAGAACTGAGATGATCTGAAACTACACCCAGCCCCCAAAAGAAGGAATTTACTCATTGAACCCCCAGCCCCCCGACAAAAAGAGACTGGTTTGCTCTCATCATTTCTGTAACATTAAGGCCTTCAAATGTAATGACAAAGAGGTTCACACGCCTGTCTTGATTCTTCATATCAAGGCATAATGTCAGAATTTAAGCTATGACTTCTAAGGTTCTAAAAAAAGTTAAATAATACCTGAAAGGTAAGCATGACAACAATAATTCAGTTATGGATTTAAAGTTCTAACTTGTATCATCAGCCCTCGTTGAAGGAAAGAAAAAAGTAAAAGATCCTAACAAAAATAACACTGAGAAGTTCTGTTGATGTAATATCACCGCACTTACTTAGTGCTGCTTGCCATAAATGAAATGCCATTTACTATTCTAAAAAAAAAAAAAAAACACTTAGAAGTTAGAATTGTCATGATCCCATGCAAATTGTTAAGAGGGCAAATGCATACCACTCTTATTGTTGCCTCCACCAGTAATAAACCAACTCTCTCCAACTGTTGCACCAGCATGGCCAGCACGTGGACTTGGTATTTCACCCTGTTGAGTAGGAGTTGACCATTCCATCTACAAAAGTAGAATAAATCAAAATTACCCATTATAGATAAAGGATCGCACTTGAGCACTTTTGCAACAGCTAGAAACTGAATGCACAGTCTCACAGTTTGTAAATCAAGGACATGCAGATCATTGAAGCAAGTAGCATGAGAGCCCCCGCCATAAATAAGAAGGTATCGCTCAGCATGTAGTGCAGCAGCATGATCGGACCTTGGAGAAGGAGGCACCCCCCTAACAAACGAAAAGAGCTAGGTGAATGAATTAGGATTCTACATAACAAAATGGCAAGACCACTTGGATATTGCACGTTGATAAAGGTATATTGCCGCTAAGTACTTGTGGAGCTAAGCTTTCAAAGAGAAGATGTTAAGAATATTATACAAGTTAATTTTTTTTTAACTTTCAGACTTTTGACCTTGGGAGATTGTACCTACGCACACAAACAATAGGAGTAAGCTAGCCTGACAATGCAAAGACTTATAACATAGACACACACATGGAGACGAACTTGTTTGTCCTTCAACAGGTAAGCAAGAAAGTATGAAGGGAAAACAAAGATGCTTAAACTTCCTGAAAGCATCTTACAATGTGTCCATTTCATCCCAGGTCATGGTTTCCAAGTCTAGAATGTGAAGATCGTTCAAAAGAGATCGATTTGCATCTTGTCCGCCAAATATTACTAAGCTTGTTCCTGCAGGGGTAACTGAATGACCTCCACGAGATAACTGCAAAAGCAAATGGGAACTTTATTTAGTCAAATAACAAGTACAAAATAATTAGTGTACGTCTTTCATTTATACTTCAGTTTAAAATGGATAAGAGCAAGGTGACAAATAACATGTTAATGCCGCGCTGTGTTTAGTTGGGGTGGAAAGGGGAAAGGTCGGCTGAATGAGTGAATGTCGAGAGGTAAGAATCATTTCTCTTGTTTGATAAAAGGAAGTAAAAGGGGAGGGTTGTGTTCCGTTCTCCCATCCTTGCAAAGCAAAAGTGTCACATTTACTTACCTTCCAACCTACCAAACAACTTTAACAAATCATTAATACTTCCTTTGGAAAGTAGACTAGTTAAGTTCTCTCTCCTTAAACCCCCACCCCACCAAGACCTCTCCCCTATCCATAGAACCAAACACAGTGTTAAGTTCCAGGACGTGGAAAATATGAAAAATGACAAAAGAAATCATAAGAGGAATGGTCAAATCTTAGAACTGATTCTGAATGTCATGAACAAAAAAGCATTTTAGATGGGAAACATCTAAAAGAAGAAGTTATCAAAATCAGAAAGAGGGATGTCATGAAATTTGAAGCTACTCAAACGAGAAAGAGTACCATGGCATAAACAGACATACCGGTGGCTTTCCATAAGTCTTCAAGTTTGACCAAGTATGTGTTTGCAGATCAAACACCTTCACTGGCAAATAAATGGAGCATAGCATTAAGCAGCACAACAATTTTTTTTTTTTTGAAACTGGTAACTAAAGCAGCAAAACAAATATTCAAGTGATTAAGATTCTAAAAATAGATATCTATCTACTGACAGCAATATTTCTCTAGATACCACCGGCAATTCAGATTTGTTATCAAGAAAGTTATTAAGCAAGATCACCACAAACTCAAAGATGAAGCAGTTCCTAGCCATAATACCTGAGCAGCTGAGCCATTGAATGATTTAATTTCAACTAACATAATACCAAATAGAATAATTGAGTGCTATGTGATAGGAAGATACCAAAGTGGAAAGCAAGTTTTATAGGACAATTGTGAAAGCAATGTTATAGCAAAATGAATGTTGCATTTTTTCAGGGCTGTTGTAAAAATGTTCATGCTAATATGGATGTGAAGCCATACAAAATTAGAAAAAATCATGTACCGCTGAGGATGCAAAGATTACACATAGCAGACAAAATAAGAGAAGCCGTCTTAGAGAACCCGTCATGTAAAATGTCGACTACCAAATGCACCAGTCAATAAGTGTAAAACTATAATCATAGAATGTGGTAACATGAAATGACATAGACCTAAAAACCCAGCTAGAAAAGTTGTCACAAAAGACATACAGTTTCTAAGAATCCATGCTCCAAAAGCAGAAAATAATGGGAGCAAATGATCCATATAGGCGAAACCAACTAGTTGGAAAAGGCTTAGTTGTTGTTACACTTACATTAGATTCTGGTTAAAGAAAATCTCTAGTCTTAAAGAACGCCCAATTAACGTGTATTGGAATGAAATGGGCTCGAACAGATCAGCAGAATAGATATAGAGGCTTCATATAGCAGACTAGATGACGAATAGTTAGCTGCTGCCCTTCTAACTAGTGGCGTAAATTGGGTGATGCCATACATTGTGAGAGGCTTCTTGGACTGTTAGCAGCGCCAGAAAGAGAAAAAATTAAAGAAAATCTGGCATACTGTCCCAGTTTGCATCTTTTGTATAATCTGCTTAGAAAGGAATAAGAGATGTTTTGAAGATCAGAAAAGTCATTTCTTCACCCGCAAGGATGGCTCAGTTGTTTGAGCATGGGGGTTTCATAATAGAGGTCTCAGGTTCGAAACCCCCTGCCTACAACAGCAGGGGATTTGCCTTCTGGGTCGAGCTCGTCGCACGGGCTTGCCTAGTGCGGGTTATCTCTCCTGTGTGGTTTGCGAGCTATTACACAGGAGCTGGGTTTACCCTGTGCGCACCCGAAAGGTAGCGACTGCGGGTTCCCATGTCATTAAAAAAAAAAAAAAAGTCATTTCTTCTGTAAAAAATAGATGTCTTCAGAATTTATTTTTTTGGTATAGGAGAGACATGGTAGATAATATTTCTCAATAATTGAGTTCATTAAGTCTCTGAGAATGTAGAACCTTAGCTGTGCTTTTTGCATTTTAAGTACATTACCTGCTGTGCTTCTAGACCATCTAAGTATATGATACTTTTACAGAAACAATTTCCAACATAAATTACATCAGACATTTTCCACTTCCAACAAGGAAAAACGAGGAGGGGGAGGGGAGATTGGGGGGGTAAATCTTGCTATCACAAAACTGATTTACTGAGGGCACCGTTCAAAAAAAAAAATGGAGAGAGGGAGAGAGAAATTTTCTCTCAGAAGACCAGCAAAGAACTCGGAGGACGTAATTTGTCGGATCAATCTATATTGAGTGACCGCCTCCATTATGTTGTTGCTAGCAAATACCACTATTTTTGGTTTTGGATCTTCCAAATCATTCCCACAGGAGATCCGGGTAATGAGAAAACTCAAACAAGCATGCCAAAGAAACGATAACTTATGTGGCTAGCGACCTAAAATAGCAAGGTATAAGCTCAAATAATTGCTTCACGTCTGCAATAAGTCGCCCTTGTATGCCAGGAAAAGAGTAATGCACACAACCACAGTGAATATTGTCAACTGACCAAATAGCATGTCTTCCCGGGAAGATAAGACTTCAGATCAATTTTAGGCTGCTAATATGTTACTAAACACTAAATCATGCCGTACACTGCTCTTGTACAACGTCAATGTAAATGAAATCAAACTTAAACAATATTAACAAACCTTGCATGGTTTCAGAAGGATCTTTTGTATGTCCACCGATTGATATGAGCTTATTTCCTTCCCAAGGTATCTATAAACACAAAAGAAAACCTCAAATAAGAAAGGAAAAACAGAGGGAAGGAGAGAGAGAGCATGCAACTTGATGAGCTAAGAGAAATTTCAAACTTAAATGAGCTGAATCCTTGCGCAAATACAGAGCATAAATGGGTGTGACTAACACTGTATTAAACCAATATCGGTACTAACCAGGGAGTGACCAGCAAAGGGAGCTACTGGCACTTGAGAAGCCTCACCAGATGTTTTAACCTCTACTTTCGACCATGTCCAACTTCTCAAGTCCAAAGCCTGCAATGACCCTCAAATCTTATTAAAGAAATTGAGTACCCAGCTACCAAAGAAGAAAAGCTAGACGAAATCATAGAAAAGAATGAGATCTAAATATGCAAACATCTACGGTGTTAAGACTAACAACAAGCTTACAAGCACAACCACCAAAAGGTATAGCCAGAGTATAAAAAACTGCTGATTCATGATAAAAGCTCGATATCTGATGATCAAGAATGTCATTGATGATCTCCTAGAGATATCAAAGACCACCTTGTGCAGATAGTTCACCCACCTGGAGATCACTAAGATACCGTCCATTGTGGTTCCCTCCAAATATATACATCTTATCATCAATAACGGCTGCTCCGTGCTGTGAAAGGAGGTGAAGAATTTGAGAAAGGAAGATTAAGAATATTAAAACTAAAATCAGAGAATGGAAAACAAATACTACCTCATATCGAGCTCTTGGCCGTGGACCGGATATAGGAGGTGCAACCCATTGGTCATACACACCAACTGCACCAGAGCCTTCTGATACAACATCTTTATCCTGAGGTTCCGACAAGTTCCCATTTTCAGCAGGAATAGTTTTTATCTCCGGAAGAACATTTCCATTTTCGGTAACTGACTCCACTTTCGTCTCATTCTGAACCAAAGATGAAATTAGAGACATCAAATAAAAAGAAAAATTCAGATGCACAAAACAACAAGAAAACAGATGCGGTTGAAGAACAGAATCATATAAACTAATATACGCTCACATTCTTTTCACCCTGTACTGCAGGTTCTGAAACAAAGTTTGAAGCCCTTGAATACCATCCTGGATCTTCTTCCTGCCACAACAAATCAATGTGTTTAGTTCATGCTTTTCAATTATCAAGAGTTGGGCAGAATTAGCTCCACACAAACCTCCAGTATTTTCACAAAAAGACGCATTGCCTCTGTGGAAGCCATGTTTCCAAGCCCATTCCAGCTTCATAAATACAAAAACCTTTTAGTACACAGATTCAAGCCACATTACCATATGTTATAGTAAGGCAGGAAAGAACTGATCTGCACTGATCTCTAAGACCATAATTAATGAAGAGAAGGAATGGGAGATCAACCAATCAAAGGTGGCACATACGTTATCACTCAAAACTGCTAGCTGCCTTTTTTTGCTTTTTGAGAAAGCAAAACTGCTAGCTAACTAGTTAATGCAACAGAAAAAATATCTGACATTCAACGCAATTGCCTTAAAAGATGAGAAAAAAGGAGAAAACAAAAAGGGCTATTTGAGTACAGGTAATGTTTAAGCCTTCTCTTTGTTGTCATTGTATTCTTCTTCTTCTTGAGTTTGTTGCGTGCTTCATTCTTTTTTTACAACCGTGGTTTCCGAGTCAGCTTGCAGGTCAGGGTACCTGCTACCTCCCACCAACGCTGGTACCGAGTAATTTTGTCCATGAAACAAATGGGAAGAAATCACCTAGTGTTTTTCTACAACTTCTATTTCTTTTCTTCCTCATTTTTGTTCCCTTGTTTTTTTTTTTTTTCCTTGTTTTCCTTCTTAGAACAAATGATCTTATTTCCTCTTCTAGTCTGGTAGTCCACTTCTTCCACGACTTCTGACTTTGGGACTTCTCCTTTACTTCTCTCTTTTTGCTCTATTGGTACAACCATTAAAGCGATTAAATATAAAACAGAATGCTGCAAACTGATTTGTGCTGATTATTAATTGGAAGTCGAAAACTGATTTTGATTTTCATGAAGTTTAATTTGAATATTGTCAGATTAATATCGTCATCAGTATGTACTTTTTTTTTTTTAGAATGGTAACATTGTCATCAGTACGTATTTGATGCTTAATTAGTACTTTTAGTTGCAGTTTAGATCAATACACACTAAAATCATATGTCATAGTTTTTGTAAATGTAGTAATTTGTGTGGTTCACCTCGAGGAAGCATGCGCTTCACTTTTCGCTCTTTGTTTAAAAGCAGCATGGTCCTTGTCATTATTTCACGATTTTCACTAAAACACTTACCATCATTGGTTTCATTCACATTTCAGTTGTCAATTGCCATATATCTCATCAGTTTGATCAACAATGGTTCAGTCAGTAATTAGATCATGCATTCTCATTTCAGTGGTCAATTGCCATATATCTCATCAGTTTGACCAGCAATGGTTCAGTCAGTAATTAGATCATGCAAACTTCTTTCCCATTGTCATCATCAAGCCCCAATTAGCACTGAACTTTAATCAACACAGCGTGTTAATCAGCTGTGATTGATGGTAACCAATGCAACTCATAATTAATTCAGCAATAGGGTCCACATTTAGAAGAAAGGGAATCAGCGTCTAATGTTAAGTACAATGATCCATATATCCCCTTTGTTGCATTGCTAACAATATAAATTAACACATCTCTCTCTCTAATATATTTGTATAGACATATTTAAGGCTATGCTCATGTTTTCCAACACTTTAACCTGTCCTTTAAAGTTCACTAATAGTAATAATGTATTGATTAACAGTCAGATTGCAGAGGAAAAAACTGTCTTATCAGTTTGAGTTTCTTCACTGACAAGACGCCGGACGCCCAAGAACCGTCTATTCAAGTTTAATTATGGTATCAAACTACAGGTTTTACAAAGAGATAAAGAACAACAAGCATCTTTTCTTATCCTGTTACCAGTAACAAGTGGAAGAAAACATAACTACAACATCCTCGATAACATTATCAAGTATTAGGTAACACACAAATCACAAAAACAACAACAACATACCCAGTGTAATCCCACAAGTGAGGTCTGGTGAGGGTAGGATGTACGCAGCCTTACCCCTACTTTGTGAAGGTAGAGAGGTTGTTTCCGATAGACCCTCAGCTCAAGTAAAGCATATCAAACAGGTATGAAAGAGAATACAGTAAAGAAAAGAACAGTAGCAACAACAAATAACACGATAACCGAAGCAAAGGAAACAACAAGTAATAGTAAAATTGAAGGATAAGATAACAGGGGCGTAATAATAATAATACAGAGAAGGGAAATTAGACGACACTCGACTACCTACTAACATGCAAATCATAGAGGAAAAAAAAAAATAGAAAAACAAACCTCGTCCATTTGCTTTGTTCTACTGGACTCCAACTTCTAGGCTTAGGAATCTTACAAGGTCCTACAGTTGCCTGCAATTAGAACATCAAAAAAATTAGGCCTTACACAACAAGCTAGAGCCTTCGCATACCACTAATCAGTATAAACAACACACACACATTCAACTCAGCCTTCCAATTCCCACGGCATGGTATCCAAAACTCCTATATTTTAATGTGATTTCAACATGAACGTTCTAGATCTACAACGAAAACAATACGCCAAACCAGCTTTCCAATTGAATTATCAACAAACCAAACGTTTACAACGTTAAAAACGAAAATCACAAGCGTAATTCAAATAATGCAGCACTAGATCAAGCAAGGCATTGAAGAAGTCAAAGTAGAGAAATGAAATCAACCAACAGAAAAATGTGTGAAGGACCTGTTGATAGAGAGCGTAAAGTAGAAGAGCGGCGTCGTTTGAGAACTTGGAGCTGACACCTTTGGTAGAAGAGGAATCAGGAGATCCATCGAAACCAGCGTAGGCTGCCGCTGCATAGAATCGCTCTGGATACGCGAGGCCAGAGCTTACCCTCGCCATCGCCATTTCACTTCTCTGATCACAATTCACAATTTCAGATCTTGATCAATAAATTGGAGTAATGGTGCTAATTTCCTTATTTTTTTTCCTTCTATTTTTGGTTTGCTGTTTATATATCAAAAGATTTCAAGGGGTGATTTAAATTGAAATTGGGGCAGACCTCTTTGGAGTATGGACAACGTTTTAGTGTAGTACCTTTTTCTTTGGGAGTCGTACCTTCCCCTGACGGTTGGGATAAAGGCAGAAGTGCTCATAGAAAACCCGCACCTAACCGAAAATCCAATTTTGTGTGTGTGTGTGTGTGTTTTTTTTTTTTTTTCCTTTCAAAATATTCAATCAAACTGACTAGATAAAATTGATTGATTTGGTTTTTTTATTTGCTTTGGTTTAATAATATGTTTTTTTTATTTTGGTAATGACATTTGAGAGACGGATGTGTGGCGTACTAGGAGGAATATGATTAGGATATCGGAGTCTGGGATAAGGTGGGAGTGACAGTGTGGAAAGTGAGACTCATATGATTTGGTCATACGAAAAGGTGATGCACATATGCCCAGCAAAGAAGTGACAGGAGTTGGCTATGGTGGGTCAAGAGGTATTGGCAGAGAGGGGTGATTAGATAAGACATGACACACTGCTACTACCAAGGACGCTGACCCTAGATAGGAGGATATGACGTTCGAGGATTAGCTAGAAGGTTAGTAGACTATCAAGCATTGTCAGTATTATTATTATTACTACTCTCCTGTCAACTTATTCTTTGATTTTTTAATATCACGTGTTGTTTTTTTGCTTCGATTATCGTATTATTTGTTGTCGTTTATGTTCTTTCTCCATATTTTCAACATGATTTCTTCACTATTGTACTTCCTTTTCAAACTTTACTTTAGCTGAGAGTATTTTGAAAATAACCTCTCTACCTTCATAGGGGTAGGGCCTACGTGTGTACCTTTCTCATACCTCACTTGTAAGATTACACGGGCTATGTTATTGATATTATATTTGATTTTATATTAAGCGAAAAGTATCAAACAAAAACAAACCAAAACTGAGAAAATATTTGTACCCATTTATATTACTTTTATATATTTATAAGAATAAGTTTTTAGTACATATTTTTATATACCTTTTCTTTTATATTACTCTCTCTATTTCAATTTATGTGGCACACTTTTTTTTTAGTCTAACTAAAAAAGAATGCATCTTTCTATATTTAGAAATAATTTAACTTTATGAGATGATTTACAGCCACACAAATATCTAAGGTTTGTTTTGGAGGTCATTTGCACAAATGGCCTTATTCGGGGGTGGTCTTTAAATTTTGTCCCTCAAATTGTTGGTTTTTAATTTTTGCATATGGCATTGTAAGTGGCTAAAGATACCCATGAGATTCTGGATTCAAACCCCAGCAGAGTATAAAAAAAAATTGCAAGGCAGAAAAAAATCTGGCTTACAAAATTTCGCAAAGCAAACTTATGCCTTTGGAAGAATTTTCGCTAAGCCTCGCTTTGCGATTTTTTTTTTTTTTAACTAAACTAGGGTTCGAACCCGAATCTACCTGGCATTTTCGATCAACTTCTAAGAGGGGCAAAAATTAAAGCTAACCGGAAGTTGAGGGGGGGGGGGGAAAATTAAAGACCAGCACCTTTAAAGGACAATCCACGCAAAAATGTTCTTTTGGACCACAAATTTCAAAAATCTTCCTTTTTTTCTTAAATTCCGTGCCTAGTCAGATGGTGTCACATATATTGAGACGGAGGAAGTAACTTAAATAGGCTTCCGTCCAACTAACAAAGCCGACAAATATATATTTCTACTATATAGAAGCATGGGTTTACCCATGCTTCGTCGTTAGTCACTAAAAAAAAAAAAAAAAAAAGGTGGGCCCCAATCTTATTTAATAGTAGAAACATTGTAAAAAAAATATATATATAGGGTGGGGCCCACTCTTCTATAATAGTAGAGATTAAAAAATGAAGGCGGGGTCCGCATGGAGAATTAGGAGATAATTGCCAAAAAAAAAAAGTTAAGATGGGATCCACGTGAAGAAGTAGGAGACAATTGCTAGGAAAAAAAATTAAGGTGGGGTCCACGTGAAGAAGTAGGAGACAATTATAAATGTAAAAAAAAAGGATATTTAAATAATGATAATAAGTTCAGAAAATGATAAAGGTACGTTTAGAGAAAATGTAAAGAAGAGAAGTTCGGGAAAAAGAAATAACGATTTAAATTGAACACAAAAACTGCTAAAGAAGTCATAAAACCAAAAGATTTAAAACTTATACCATACGTCTAACATTAATAATGAGGAATAACATCAAAAAGACGAAATATAAACGGTCTTCTATAATAGTAAATTATAAAAAATAAAAAGTGGGGCCCACTCTATAATAGTAGAAAATTAAAAAAATAAGTTGGGATCCACTTTTCTATAATAGTATAAATAAATTTAAAAAAAAATTAAGGTGGGGCCCACTCTTCCATAATAGTAGAGATAAAAAAAATTAAGGTGGATCCACGTGAAGAAGAACAAAAATAGGACATTTAAATAATGATAATAAGTTCAGAAAATGGTAAAGGTGTGCTTAGAGAAAATTTAAGAGAAATTCGTAAAAAAAGAATAACGATTTAAATTGAACATAAAACCCGCTAAAGAAGCCATAAAACCAAAAGATTTAAAACTTATACCTTTGAGTATAAGTTTAGACACATACGTCTCACATAAATAATGAGGAATAACATCGAGAAGACGAAATATAAACGGTCAAGAAACGTATACACATATTTTTTAAAATGATGAAGTTGATCTATACTTAAAATTTAAAACTATAGCATATCGACTTTAACATGAAAGCGCTTTTCAGTGTTGTTGATTAGAAAGAGATGATGACATGAAACTCAGTAGCAGAAAGTATATTTCAAATCTTTCAATTGGAGAACCAAACAAGGAAAATGTGGACCCCATATTAAAAAATTAAGCAATATCCATGTAATTCTCAAAGTATCCGCCATTAAGTCAATAATGGTGGATTTATTGATTGGATTTCTATACCACATGCCGCATTTAAAAAGATTTTTGAATATTTGTCCAAAAAAAGTGGCCCCCTTTGTTGGTAGATCAAAGTATTCACTTTCTTTATTGCGTTGTTTTTCTAACGATTTTATTGGAAATTCCATCTTTTATTTTGTGCTGTAGATCCTACCAAAACTTTCTCCACATTTTTTAGGCTCATTGTCACTTATGCCCTTATTTTGCATTGTTGTTTAATTTTTGTCCCTAAAAAAAAATAAAAAAAAATTGGGGTATAAATTTATATTTCTGCATCATAATATCTCATAAGTTATGTTCCGCACCATTAAAAACTTATGGCCACTAGGCATAAAATTTAGGAAAAATAACAGCCTATATCTATTTGGAAAAATATTTACCTGAAATGACTCATATTTTTAATATTGCCCAAAATAACCCTTTTATACATTATCATACACTTTTATATAAGATCGACACATTATATACAGTAAGTGCATAATATTGTATATAGTGTATATAAACACTATTGTAAAAAAAGTTGGCTATACAGATGTAAATTAAAAATATAACTACGTGGATATAATATTTTTTGTTGATTGTATATTATTGAAATCATTTCTAAAATTAATTACTAAAGGCAAAAATTAAATACCAGCCCATTTGAAGGACAATTCGTGCAATTTAATTTGTAATAGACAAATTTCTTTTTTTAAAACTAAACTATATAAAAGCATGAGTTGAAGAAGTGGATCGTCGATCAAGGGCAACAAAGGGCAATTTGGTCAAAGCACTTGCCATTGAATAATTTCATTAGTTAAAAGTAGAATCTTACTGTAGCTTAGTATTGAATATATTCGTACTTTTCCTATTTTGGCCACGCTCATAAAAATTGCATCGACGTAATAGATGATGTCATTTAATGGCGATGTATTAATTATGTTTTTGGCCACGTGTCACTTTTACACTCCTTTTACTTTTCAGTGTTTTATCATGGTCACATAATTCCACTTAATAAAAAATAACATTTGTGTATACTGTATTAATGTTCATCTATATATGCATCAACAGTACAAATTTAGGTATGTTTATTAGCAGTATAATATATATATATATATACACTCTCACTACCAATACATAAATCTTTACAATTGTATATAACTACATACATATAGATACACTATATAATCCAAAGCGCCGTCTAGGTTAGTCTGTAATATGTAGCATTAATTAACGGCTATAAATAATTTTGGCCAAGCAGTTAAATGTGGAGCCATTTTCTTTTGGGCTTTAGTGTGAAGTTTCTTTGGGCCTCAAAGTTCTTCATCCGACGGCCCAAATTTCTCGTTGTTGGATTTGTCAATCATTTTTTTGCGCGGAGTGCCCTTCTTTTGGGGTGGTCTTTAAATTTTGCCCCTCATATTTGTGGGTCTGAAATTGCTTTTTTATTGTCGGTCTTTAAATTTGCCCTTCGCATTGCAACTTTGAGCTTTTGGGTTAGGGTTCGGAACCCCGCTCAAGCAAAATTTTTAAAAAAAAAAAATTGCAAGACAAGGTTAGTCGCGTGTAGCCCCCCGCTGACAGCGTCGCATACTTTTGTTAAGGAATTACAAATTTTATTTTTACCGGACCGGCATACTCATGTTTTTGGGCGAGACTTGGCGTAAGTATCTTGGGTCCAAGAGTAACTTTGATAATTCCTTCACAAAGAAATTATCAAGTTTATTTTTAAAAAGTTTAACTTTTATGCGGGACAGCAGATAACTGCGGAAGGAATTGTCAAAGTTATCTGGGACCGAATATTTTATGCAAGTCACCCGATAGGCATGAGTATGTCGGGTCGGCATAAGTTTTGATAATTCCTTCACAAAGTTAGCGCTCGGTGGGGGCATACTTTTAATGGGCAAACTTTATCTGGGACCGTAAGATAACTTTGCGAAGGAATTATCAAAGTTTTTTTTTATTATACGCGTAATAAGTATCAACCGGTCGGCATAACTTTTTTCCTTAACAAAAGTATCCGGGTCCGGCAATGCGAATTTAAACTTGCCTTGCGAATTTTTTTTAAAATTTTAAAGACGTGGGTTCGAACTTGAACCTATGGGTGATGAAGGCATAATTTAAAGACCACAAATATGAGCAAGCAAAATTTAAAGACCACCCCAAAGAAGGCCAATCGCAGAAAAAAGTTTGTCAATTGCAAAATTTCTCGAGAAGATGACAACAATAGTTTCTTACTTGGGATAGGTCTAAAGCAATACCTTAAATATATTTTTGAGCTTAAATATATTTTTGAGCAGATTTGATCCTTCAAATTTTTTAAAAATGAGCATTTTGATTTCTATCAAACACTTCATTTTGAGGAGTTAAATTGACGCTACTCTTGATACTCTAATAGACTCCTATTAATTTTTTCTTTATAGTCGGGCAAGCCTTATTGAATACTGTTGGGTTTAATTGATAGGTTGAATGGGAAATGGAGGGAAAAGAAGTGGAGGAAAAATGAGTTGTTCCCTCTTGCTTTATAAAATAAGCATTTGTCTCTCATAGGTGGTGGAAAGAAAAGTTCTCCTACTTAAAAATAGAAGCACTCCTTCTTGTTGCTAAAGGGTCGAAAGAGGGTCTCTCGCGTCGTAATAAATCGTCGTCGATTTGGATTTGGATTTGGTCAAATGAATTATTTATTTAATTGACTAATTAATTATCCAAATAGTGTCCGTTACTGACCGGATCCACGTACAAGACCTGCGACCCGACCTTTTCTTATCCGGATTATTTTAAATTTCCCACCAGTTGTAATAGATTTTTGTGAAAGGTTGCAAACCTTTTCCCAACCAATGCATTAATGGCTATAAATTCCGGTTAATTATTATTAAATTTTTCCGATATTCTCTATTCTTCTACTCTCTTAAAAAGCTTTCCGTGTGTTCTCTTGTGTGAAAGGTTGCAATCGGAGTTTTTTACCAACACACGGTGAGTGAAATCTTTCTATGAGATATATTCCATATTCAACCTCGAGCACTTGAGAGGAATAATTTCCTTAAGGACCCACTGTGCATTTAGTGGGCTGGATTTCTATTCCTTAAAAATATTTTCGTATACTTTTTCTGATTATTTTTTCAGATTCTGTTTTATATTGGTTTATACTTTCTACTGGTTTCTTAAAGTTTTCAGTAATACAAATTACTAACAATCCTCCCCTCGGTTGTAGGGTTGCTTATCGGGCGGATCGGACGGATAATTATGTTTAACGGTTCGGCTTATCGGTTATCGGTTATAGGCTTTTAAATGTACTAATCGTTTTATCAACCGATAAGATATCGGTTGGGTATCGGGTTATCAATTATCGGATGGTTATCGGTGTATTGACTAAATCTAAGAGAAAATTAAAATTAAAATCACAACAGATAGTTCAGCTTCTGTGACGAAGTTAAAATCACAGCTTCCAATCCTTTTGCAACATTATATGTTTGTTACATATCATACAGTGACTATATTACAGTTAGCTTGGACAGTGTTTACACTAGTAATTCTGCCGTTGTTTCAAAAGTAGGTAACTTGTAACTGAAGGCATTAATGACTATTTATATTTCCTTATACAATCATGTTTGGTCGAACAAATAGTTAAACCTTTTGTAATATAATAACAAAAGTACTTTTGCAGTTTGTGATTTCACATATATCTAGGAGTAAAAACATAAATATAATAATTCTTAACGGGTTAAAGTTTAACGAAATTGAAAATCTTTTCCGATAAACCGTTAATTATAAAATTTTAATCCGTTCACCAACCGTTAATCCGGTAACTTAATACCGATAAACAAATTACTTGGGTTATCGATTATCTTGGTTTTGAACAACTCTACTCGGTTGGCAACTCAAAGCTGTCCAACCATAAACACTAATGGTATTTTGCCTCTATCCTAACACAAGGTCATCTTAAAAAAAAAGGCAGAACGTCCAATAGTGGCTGATTACGGTCAAATTCGGGGATCTACGACACTAGTGAATGTATCCTGCATATTAGATTTTCAAATATTCTAAGTCTTCACCTTTTTCATTACAAAAGAGAGTAATTTTTATGTTGGAGGAAGGTGTTCTTAATGGGAAAGTTTTGGACTCTTCAACTAGTTTAGAGTTATTCGAGTCACACGACATTATTATACTATACGGTCAATATCCTCTCTTAAAAGAAGTGAGATATTCGCCTTAATCGAATATTTTTTTTTGTTCATTTTATTTTCTCGATTGTAATTTGTGATATTTCACTAAAACAAATTATATCATGGAATCAAGCTATCTAACTTTATAAATTATAACATATACATATATAGCAGAGAATCACTGTCAAATGCTGCTAATTTCCTTCATATACATGGGCGGAGCCAGTGTGGTTCAGCTGAATCAGTAATTTTGGTCCAAATCACGTATTTGTCTTAAGAAATTCATTCATTCAATATGTACAAATTATTACTAATTTAGAACCCAATAACTAAAAAGCTTAAAATCTCGAATTCATAAACTTCAAATTCTGGCTTCGCCTCTGCAAACATATAAAAGATTTCCGTCTTCCGAATTCAGTAATTCTTTCAATCATCCCACATGGAGTCTACTCCTGGAATATTTTGCTGACTAATTTTTTGCTGTTCAAAAGTACTCATTTCTTGCTGCTGCTGCTGCTGATGCATTTCATGTAA
>NC_081348.1:29830858-29843323 GCF_029784015.1 Lycium ferocissimum | reverse complement strand
AAAAAGGGAATAGTAATATGTACTATATGAAAATGCCAATCCAAGCCAGCATGCAACAGTTTACTCCAATTATTGAATTCCCCAACCAATAATTGAAGTATTTAACCCTTCAACTACCAACATATACTTATCACTTTCCAATCTCCCTAAGTCCTTTTTTTTTTTATCTTTAAACAAATACTCCATCAGATTTAAAAAGGCAGGGTGCACAAAATATTTCGGGTTCACACAGGTCCGGTCCGGTGAAGGATCTCATTCCAAGAGGGTTATACACTGTGTACGTACCCGAATAAAAATATTAGTGATTGATTCCACGGCTCGAACTCATGATCTATAGATTATATAAACACACAATTCTACGCCATATATATACCATTTAAGAAAAAGAAATTAAAGAGAACCAATTGAAGTGGGTAAAATCCAATCCTTTCTGCATGAATATCTGTCGTCAAACAAATCGAATCTTCTTTCCCATATTGAAGTTATCAAGCTTCTTAACTTGTTTTAATCTGTAAATTTTACTCGAGTCTGATATTAAATTAAGCTAGCCTGTTTTAATCTAAGAATGATACTCGAGCCTCATTATAAAGTAAACTATATCAGAGCGTGATCCAAGTACTTTGCAGCTAGCTAGCTATTTTGTAACACAAAATTAATCTGAAAGCTATAAATTAATCAAATTAAACCATCAGAAACAAAAACTCTTGAGACCAGTATCAAAGAAGAAGATAAAATTAAACGTAGTAAAACTATAAAACAAGGTGAAAAATGGAGCTAGGTGAAATAAATTTAACTTACCAGGATTTCCAGGTAATTTCCTTCTCTTCTTATTAGGAAGAGCTTGTTCTTGATGAATACTAGATCCATTACTTGTACTAGATAACATGTTGGAAGTTTCATCTGCTTCTTCTGTACCTGCACTACTATTCCCAGAAGAGAGGTTTGACATTTTTGAAAGAGTGAATAATGAAAGAAAGCTGCTTAAGAAGGCTAAAAAGGAGATCTTTCTGGATGGAACCCTTTATGTTTGTCTTCAAGAAAAGACCCTTTTCAAGCTTGTTCAGCTTAATTCTGTATTTTGATCAATTAACGAGGCTAATCTCTTTGGATTTTTTTGGTTCTTTGGCTCCTTGCTTTAATACCTTAAGGTTTTAGAAACTAACAAAACTTAGGATTTGCTGTTTAGAAGACAAAGACAAGAACCAGAAAATTCTCCCCAATTTCTGGTAATTATAGAAACAGAGGAGAGAGAGTTTGGGTGGGGTTGAGTTCTTGCTGTCACAAGATAGAAACAAAGGAATTGTAATTTAATTTGGCCTTCTTAAATATATGATACTGTACAATAGTTTCTGAGTATATGAATACATGCGAATGTAACCTTAGGCTTTGTGAAAATTTTGGAATTGCCATTTTCCTTTCTTTGTCCAAGTTTATTTTATTAATAATTCTTTTCCCATAGTTATCTATTTAGTCTATTCATAATTTGATTGTGACTTCTAACAACAAAAGACAAGTGGTTAGAATCTTTGACTTCAAATAGACAATTAAGATTATATATCTGCAAACTACTCCCTTGGGAATGATAGTCTAGTTAACATTGGATATTTACTGCTTCTTTATCTAATGGTATTAGTTAAAAACATAAATTAGAAAAAGCTCTTGGTTTTGATTAACATTAGTCCTTGTTTTTCAAGTAGTAGCATTAGGATAGTGGTGTATCCCTGAGACTGCATGCCCTCCTATCGTGATAAAATTAGTTGATAAAAATATGACTGTCCAACTTGCTCAAGTTTGGACGGATTAGCGATTCGTCCAATTCACCTAATTAAAAGTTGGACTTATTTGGGCTAAAGATGGATCCCAGATTGACCCACGGTAAACCTTGTCAAAATATTTTTGAAAGGTCCTTTTTATGTTTGATAAATATGTTATATATAGTCATAATAAGAAAAAGTTATATTATAACTAAACAAATATAATTAAATAAATAAATAAATTTAAAATATGTAAAAGTTGGGCAGTTGTGCATTGAACCGTCATTTAGTTCATATTGACCTAGTTTATCTCAGCTCATAACCGACTAATTTATTAACTCACTTTATTTTAATTCATTAAAATTCAGTTTAACCCATCCATTTAATGATCATCCTACCTATATACCTCAGGAAAAGTCGATAAGTATGAATGGAAGATATAGAGTCCGGAGCCAAAATTAAGATATTTTTGTACCATTAGACCAAAATAGGTCAGTTTTTTTTTTTTTATTATTACAATGGGTATTTCGTTAGTTATCCAACGAAATACCCACACAATGCACTGTTCATGGCCGGAATTTTTTGTTGCATTTCGTGAGTTAATCAACGAAATGCAACAATTTTTTTTTTTGTATTTCCTGAATTAATCAACAAATATGAACGAAACTGATTTTTTTTTTTTTTTTTTTTTTTTACATTTCGTGAATTAATCAACGAAATAGGAAATTATATATATATATATATATATATTTTTTTTTTACATTTCGTGTATTAAAAAACGAAATAGGATAAAAAAAAAAAATTAAATTTCGTTTATATAAAAACGAAATTGGAAAATATATATATATATATATATATATATATATATATATATATATATCCTATTTCATTGGTATATATATATATATATATTCCTATTTCGTTTTTATATAAACGAAATGAAAATAAAATTATTTTCCTATTTTTTATATAAACGAAATACAAAAATACAAAAAAAAATTATTTTCATATTTCATTTTTAGATGAACGAAATAAAAAAAAAAAATTTTATTTCGTTTTTTAATAAACGAAAAAAAAATTAGTTGTAAAGTCAAGACATAACTTTATTTTGAATATAAATATAATTCTAAAAAATATAGGAGAAAAAGCTAGTTGTAAAGTCGTCAAACTTTAGATGGTCATAACTTTGCGCTCGGACGTCCGTTTTACGCGTTTTTTTTTTTGAACTTGTGTATTTTTTCGAGATCTACGCAGACAAACCCCATAAGGCGGTTTGGCCGAGCCGATTTTTGAAAAAACGCCTTTTATCTCATTCAATTTCAATTTTCCCCCAAATTGGCCGAAATTTTCGCTTTATTTACTTATAAGATGATGATACGCAATAGATTTCAACGTAAAAATCTCGGGTAATATAGTCGGAATGTCAATTTCACTTCCGCGATTTCAATTTTCGAAAATAAAGCTGACTAATTTTCTCGACATATAAAGTTGACTAAAATAACCTTACAGTCAAACACTAAGTTTTTTCAAACAAAACTTACTTCGGCCACCTTTTCAATACCTAAAATGACGATCCGAATATCTACGTATCCTTGATGTATTAGGCCTACATTATTGTACGCAGAAAAAAATATCAGGTTCTATATAAAATATTGACGTTTTGAGTCTTGACACACGACTAATGATTGGTCAAAGTATGGAGAAAAACACTAAGTGTTGCAAAAAATAAAGTTGGTCAATTTTTTTTTTTTTTTTTGGTATCGTTTCTATAACGCAAGATTTTACCGCGTTATAGAAAAAAATTCACATTTCGTTTTTTAATAAACGAAATACAAAAACAAACAAAAAAAAAATTCGTTGATATACCAACGAAATGCAAATATATATATATATATATATATATATATATATATATATATATATATATATATTCCAATTTCGTTTTGATATGAACGAAATAATTTTTTTTTTATATTTCATTTTTTAATAAGTGAAATACAAAAAAAGAAAAATATACTATTTCGTTGATATACCAACGAAATGCAAAAAAATAATATATATATATATATATATATATATATATATATATATATATTCCAATTTCGTTTTGATATGAATGAAATAGAAAAAAATTCATATTTCAAATAAAATGAAAGAAATATATATATATATATATATATATATATATATATATATATATATATATATATATATATATATATATATATATATATATATATAGGTATATAGGTATTCCTATTTCGTATATATAAACGGAAAAAAATAATTATTTTCCTAATTCGTTTTTATATAAATGAAATACAAAAAAAATATATATATTCATCCTATTTCATTCGTATATGAAATATATATATATATATATATATATATATATATATATATATATATATATATATTCCCATTTCGTTTTTATATAAACGAAATGAAAATAAAATTATTTTCCTATTTTTTTATATAAACGAAATACAAAAAAAATTATTTTCATATTTCGTTTTTTAATAAACGAAATACAAAATTTTTTTTTGCAAAAAAAAAAAAAAGTATATCCTATTTCGTTTTTTAATACACGAAATGTAAAAAAAAATATATATATAATTTCCTATTTCGTTGATTAATTCACGAAATGTAAAAAAAAAAAAAAAAAAATCAGTTTCGTTCATATTTGTTGATTAATTCAGGAAATACAAAAAAAAAAAATTGTTGCATTTCGTTGATTAACTCACGAAATGCAAAAAAAAAAAAAAATTTGTTGCATTTCGCTACAAGTGTAGCGAAATGCAACAAAAAATTCGCCATGAACAAGGTATTGTGTGGTATTTCGTTGGATAACCAACGAAATACCCATTGCGTATAAAAAAAAAGACAAATTATTTTGGTTTCAATGATCGCAAAAATATGCCATTTTGGCTCCGGAATCGGAAGATATAATTGAACTTCTAATAAGATGGCATCCTTATGTAGTACATTAAATACGGTTGTATTATTCATTCATAATAGTTTGAATTCAACACATAGTTACCCCCATTTCCACATACAATACGAGGAAAATAAAATATATGCTGTTCTTGTCATATTAAAAAATTCTGTGACCATGAATTTTAGACAAGATAAAAGTCCATGGGGTACTTATAAACTAAACTTCACAAAGAAAAGACAGCATTTTGGATATTGCTTGGCGAGTGATAGAGCTTTTTTCTATTTTTGCCGATTTGTCCGTTTCTGATAATGGTCTAACAAAAGCAATCTATTTCCTGATTTGTCCCTATAGTTATTTCAAAACCACCACATTACCTAAAGCCTGCAAAGGCCCGTCAAAATGACCAAAAGATCCTCACTCGTCACGGGTGGGCACTGAATCAAATCCTCACCCCACATTTTAAGCTCTCGTTTGGTCATAAATTTTGAGCGATATTTTAAAAAAAGAGCGCCAAAATACCCATCGAACTATCAAAATGCTACAAAAATACCCTCCATCCACCTTCACCCCCAAATACCCTTACCATCCACCTATCGGGTCTAAAATACCCTTATTCCTACGAATATTCTCATTAGACACGTGGCATTTTTCTATTGGTTGGCTTATAAAATTAATTAAACTAATTGACCGTAACCCAAGTGCCCCCACCCCCGACCCCCCTCCCCCACCCCCTCCCACCCCGTGATTTTTTTTTATTTTTTTTTGAAAAAAAAGTTGACTTGTTTTTTTGCACCCCACCCCGCACCCCCCCTCCCCCGCACCCCCACCCTCCCCCCCCCCGACGCAAAAAAATTAATATTTTTGAAAAAAAAAAAGTTTTGACGTTTTTTTGGGTTTTTTTTAGCCGGGAGGGGAGGGAGAGCGTAGGCGCGGGTTTGGGGTTGGGGGGAGGGGGGAGGGTGCGGGGTGAAAAAAAAGTCAACTTTTTTTTTTTTTTTAGGAGGGGGGCGTAGGGTGCGGGGTTTGAGGGGGGTCAAAAAAACCCCAAAAAAAAACGTCAAAACTTTTTTTTTTCAAAAATATTAATTTTTTTTACGTCGGGGGGGAGGGGGTAGGGGTGGGGGAGGTGTAGGGTGCGGGGTGGGGTGCGAAAAAAAAAAAATTGTAGTCTACACTTGTGCCTTTTAGATTTTTGGTTGAAAATATACCATGTTTTTTAGGGTGAGATATATTTTTTTTTGGTAACTCAATTACATTATACATTTTAATTTATCAAGACATTTTACGGTACTTGTCCTTTTTACTAGGAAGTTGAGAAGCGTAACAATATTTTTTTTGCACCCCACCCCGCACCCTACACCTCCCCCCCCCCCACCCCCGACGTAAAAAAAAATTAATATTTTTGAAAAACAAAGTTTTGACGTTTTTTTGGTTTTTTTTTACACCCCCCCCCCCCCCCGTCAAACCCCACACCCTACGCCCCTCCCCTTCCAATTTCGAAAAAAAAAAAGTTGACTTTTTTTTTCCACCCCGCACCCTACGCCCCCGTCCCCTCCCGCCTAAAAAACCCAAAAAAAACGTCAAAACTTTTTTTTTCAAAAATATTTTTTTTTGCATTGGGGGGGAGGGGGTAGGGGTGCGGGGGATGGGTAGGGTGCAGGGTGGGGTGCAAAAAAAAAGTCAACTTTTTTTTTCAAAAAAAATATTTTTTTCACGGGGGGGGGGGGGTCGGGTGGGGGGTGGGGGGCACTATCTGGTCAATATTGCAAAAATTAATTAGTTTAATTAATTTTATAAGCCAACCAATAGAAAAATGACACGTGTTTAATGAAAAGATTCTGTTAGTGATAAGGGTATTTTAGACCCAATAGGTGGTGATAAGGGTATTTTAGACCCAATAGGTGGATGATAAGGGTATTTGAAATTTGAAAGGTGGATGGAGGGTATTTTTGCACCATTTTCAATAGTTTGAGGGTATTTTTGGCCCTTTTCCGTTTTGAAAATTTATTTGGCCATAAAAATTTCAATAGATTTTGAAAATAAATCTTCAAATCTCAAATTCTAGCTCAAACCTATTTTTGGGCCAAAATCTATGTTTTGGCCTTTTCAAAACTTCTAAAAACTACCCCAAACTTTTGTATTTTATAAAAAAAGCCCTATCTATTTATGATCCAACTAATTATATCTACCATGTTCCTCCATTAAAGCCGTATATACCATGTTTCCATAATTAAAATAGTATCTTCTATAAAGTGAACGAGCTAAGCTCTGCCCAAACAGGAGAAGAAGAAACCCTAGGGAAAATTATTCTGTCAACTGTAGTAATTCATTGCGAAGATAAAAATGGATCTTTGTATTGTTATTTGAATTGTAGTAGCTACTAGCTAGAGTGTTATTAGCGAGCTATTATTAAAACGGAAAAGGGCCAAAAATACCTCGAACTATTGAAAATGGTGCAAAAATACCTCCATCCACCTTTCAAATTTCAAAATACCCTTACCATCCACCTATTGAGTCTAAAATACCCTTATTCCTAACGAAATATTCTCATTAGACACGTGGCATTTTTCTATTGGTTGGCTTATAAAATTAATTAAACTAATTGACCGAGTAACTTAGTGCCCCCACCCCCCCGACCCCCTCCCACCCCGTGAATTTTTTTTTTTTTTTTGAAAAAAAAAGTTGACTTGTTTTTTGCACCCCACCCGCACCCTACCCCTCCCCGCACCCCTACCCCCCCCCCCCCCCCCCGACGCAAAAAAATTAATATTTTTGAAAAAAAAAAAGTTTTGACGTTTTTTTTGGGTTTTTTTAGGCCGGGCGGGAGGCGTAGGGTGCGGGGTTTGGGGGTTGGGGGGGGGGGGAGGGTGCGGGGTGAAAAAAAAAGTCAACTTTTTTTTTAGCGAGGGGAGGGGGGGCGTAGGGTGCGGGGTTTGAGGGGGCGGTGCAAAAAACCCCAAAAAAAAAACGTCAAAACTTTTTTTTTCAAAAATATTAATTTTTTTACGTCGGGGGGGAGGGGGTAGGGGGTGCGGGGGAGGTGTAGGGTGCGGGGTGGGGTGCGAAAAAAAAATTGTAGTCTACACTTGTGCCTTTTAGATTTTTGGTTGAAAATATACCATGTTTTTAGGTTGAGATATATTTTTTTTTTGGTAACTCAATTACATTAGACATTTTAATTTATCAAGACATCTCACAGTACTTGTCCTTTTTACTAGGAAGTTAGAGAAGCGTAACAATATTTTTTTTGCACCCCACCCCGCACCCTACACCACCCCCCCCCCCCCCCCGACGCAAAAAAAATTAATATTTTTTGAAAAACAAAGTTTTGACGTTTTTTTTTTGGTTTTTTGCACCCCCCCGGTCAAACCCCACACTTACGCCCCCCTCCCCCGAAAAAAAAAAAGTTGACTTTTTTTCCACCCCGCACCCTACGCCCCCCGTCCCCTCCCCAAAAAAAACCCAAAAAAAAACGTCAAAACTTTTTTTTTTTTTTTTTTTTTTTCAAAAATATTTTTTTTTGCATTGGGGGGGGAGGGGGTAGGGGTGCGGGGATGGGTAGGGTGCGGGGGTGGGGTGCAAAAAAAAAAAAGTCAACTTTTTTTTTCAAAAAAAATATTTTTTTCACGGGGGGGGGGGTCGGGTGGGGGTGGGGGCACTATCTGGTCAATATTGCAAAAATTAATTAGTTTAATTAATTTTATAAGCCAACCAATAGAAAAATGACACGTGTTTAATGAAAAGATTCTGTTAGTGATAAGGGTATTTTAGACCCAATAGGTGGTGATAAGGGTATTTTAGACCCAAGGTGGATGATAAGGTATTTGGGGGCTGAAAGGTGGATGGAGGGTATTTTTGCACCATTTTCAATAGTTTGAGGGTATTTTTGGCCCTTTTCCGTTATTAAAATATCATGTTTTCCATAATTTGGGATTAGGAAGTATGTATGTGTTTGTACGATTGAAAGATTCTTGATAGTTTTTAGAACTTATAGGTATAAGTAATGTTTCATGTTTTTCAAAACAAAAGGTGAAATATGTTTTCAAAAACTATGGCCAAACACATTTTCAAAACATGAAAAACTTCACCCAAATCAAGTTTTTCAATATTTTTTTTTTGGGAATCTATGGCCAAACGTTGGCTAAGTAGGTGTATGCGATTTTGGAGCCTAATTTCATATTTTAATTTCAAATCAATGTTTGTTTATGAAAGCTGCACAAAATTTCAACTCAAATCTTAAATTCTCCAAAGAGTAGAATTTGAAATTTCAAATTTTTTTAAATGTAAAACTTGACCCATAAATTTATTATTTTGTAAAATAGGACCACGCTAAAGCCTGCAAAGGACCGTCAGCACCAAAAGATCCTCACTCCTGTTCACATGCTGAGTTCAAATTTGCAACATACATTTTGATGTTATAACGATTTTTTTTTTTGGCTTAATGCATATGCAACCCCCTGAATTTATCTTTTTTTTTTTTCTTTTCATTTTGGCACATTAATTAAGAGTTGTTCCTATTGAACTCCTGAACTCGTCCTTAAGTGTGTCTATCATACACAATCTGACTTACATAGTATTCTATCTTCAACATAGCAACATGCTAATATATATATATATTCTAACTTAATTATGCCATCTTTTAGCTAAGATTAACAGCAATTGAGAAGGAAAAAAAGAGTAAGCTCTTAATTAAGCTGGCAGTGGAAGAGCAAAACCAGCAGAAACCGACACATCCATGACCTAAAGAATAGCTTACCATACGTTTAAAATATTACTTCACCTTCATTACCACAATTTAATTTTTGCTTCTAATAAAAATCAGATTTAGAGGGTTTAATAGACACACTTGAGGACGAGCTCAGAATTGATAGGAATAACACTTACTTGAGGTAAAAAAAAAAAAAGAGCAAGTTTAGAGGCTGTATGTGCATTAAGCCATTTTTTTTAATCTTCAAGATATTTTAATATTCGGTGTAATTTGTGTGTAGTTGCAATATCTTATCAATAGAGGTATTCCTGATTTGTTGTGATTCATTTTTTACTTAAAAACAAATAATCAATTATGTTCGTTTGCTAAATGAACCAAATCAAATTAAATGGAGTTAGTTATTATTTCGACTTTGTTGGTTTATCTTGCTATTTTTACACGTAAAATAGATTAAACTACTAAAACTAAGGATAAAGTTTTCCATATGTCGATATATGTTTACCATGTATAAAAGAATGAATCATGAAACTATCATTACTATCATTTATATACTGAAACATCTAATTGTACAAGGTTCACTCAATGCTAGATGCAAAGCGCATAATAGATCAATCTGAAAATCATCATGAGTTGTCTCGTAATAAAATTAATCGTTGCTAATACCTTCTTCTTGATTCCTTCTTTTATAACCAGAGCTCGGGAAAAGAAGATATAGAGGACTCTATAGAGAATGTGATCTGAAATCCATAATAGTATCCAATCACAAAGACCGAACTGATTATGTAAGAAAATTTTACTATTATACGTGACAATAATTCACTTTTGTTAATTAAACAATAACGTTATATCCATAATATACTTTCAAACTTACCAAACCTTAACAATTAATTAAAACAGCAAACTCCTAAATAACTTCAATATAAAAAAATTCAAAACTAAAGCAAGGCATTGACGCCTTCTTGAAAAGTTATAGAGTATAATAATATCCCTATAAAGTAGGTCGGAGTACAAATATGAGCGGACCAAGTGTTTTGCCATCAATTTCAATATTATCATCGTGGAATTATAATTAGTAGAAGATGAACAACTAAACTTGAATTGGTCAAATTCAGTAATAAAAGCCTTTAAAAAGTTCAGTAAATCTAAACCGAAACACCAACTAGTTTAGCATATAGTAAGCTGTAGGAGTAACTAGGAATATGACACACACACCAAAAAAAAAAAAGGGGGGGGGGGGTGGGGGATTTTTAATAGGGGTGTCAAATGAGGAGGTTAAGCCGAATTTAAGCGAATCAAAATAAGCAAAGTTATTTAATGGATGGGTTACTTACTAAATTGCCTTCAGGTTACTTGAGCAGCAATATTGGGTTAGGTCACGTGGGCTAAATCATGGGTCATCCGCTCAACTCTTACTAATTAATTTTTTTGTTTGTTTTCTTACAATTTATTCAAGTACATAATTTTTTAAGGCTATATATAACATATATGAAATTTAAAACTATTTCTTAAAAAGAAAAATTGACAAAGTTTTTCATGGGTCAATTAAGGCTGTAAATCAACCCAACTTTTAGAGTCAAAATGGATAGATCATTAAGCCATCCAAACTTAAACAAGTTGGACGGATATATTTTCATTGGCTGATCTCACCAACCCTAATTTCGAACATCGGTATACACTATTGCTATCAACTGGTACTAAATTTAGAAAAGTGGTACCAAAAAAATATGCAATCATGCACATGATTACTATATAATATATGCAAAACAAATAAAAAATAAAAGATTACTATATTAGGATGGCCGGTGGGCGAAATATTATTTGCTTTGAGCAGGTTTCGATTTTTTTTTTCTTTTTCGATTTCCTTTTGTTTCTAAAAGAAGGAAGGGGAAAGAAATTCAATTTGAAGGAAGGCTTAAATTATCTCAAAAGAAAGAAAAAAAACCAAAAAAAGACAAGTGCTTATCGGTATGTCATACCCAATTCAATTTGCTCATATAATTGGTCATTATAATAATTTCCATTTCAAAATTAATTAAAGCAATTGAAATGTCAGTGTAAAGAGTCCAACAACAAGCATCTTTAATTTGGATGTTGCTGTCTGAGTCCCTTTAAATATTTCTCATAGTTTAATTTAAGGATTTGCAATATTTGACTTTTGACTACTACAGTTTCTGTCCATCTCGACTGTACAACAAACATTGAAATTATTTTATTTATTTAAAATAGATAAAGGGATTAGCATGGCTCCTTAACTCTTTCTTAAGGTTTTGTCTAAACTACGCTGTTCGTTATTTTTTATTGGTTAAGTAAGTTGAAAACAAAACGACATCCTTTTAGTTTATTTGTTAAAAATAAAATTCAACTGATCATGAGTGATGAGACGGCATAATCTTCATCTCTATTTTGTTTTAAACATGTTTTAGTGGAAACACCGTTTCTTTTACTTCACCTGAAATGGTTAATTCTTTAAGATCAAACGACATATTTTACTTGTAGTATAATTGCTTTGATCGTCAAAGCATAAACCAAAACCTAATGCTTACTTCAACTTGATTTGATATTATCTATCTTTTCATTACTATTAATTCAAGGATTTTGGCACGCATGCATGATTACTTGCTGAAGCTTTAAATACATAACAAATCATTCACCAATGATCAATAACATTTCTCCTTGTAAAATCGTAGTCACCTAATCTTTTGCTCTATAATTCACACTTGTTAGGAGTTGAAGTTAACTGGTGTTGCTCAGGCACAATTTTATTGAGGACATTACGGTCAAATATCATTTGGTCATCTAGTTTACAAAATATGTATACTATATATATATATATACCTATACACAATATATGCAAAGTGTATAGGTAGTGTATACCTTGGCCATGTTTGGTAAACTAGTTGACCGAGGGGTGCATTTAGGTAACTTTCCCATTTTTTTGAGTACTGTTGAAGGATCTGACTGTAGAAATAGAGGTTTACCACGAGGCTCGCGACAGTTTCTTGGACCATTGCCCTAAGCCTCTGATGAATTGGGTTTGACTAGCTATTTTCTCTGCTAGCCCATAC
>NC_081348.1:29640762-29830758 GCF_029784015.1 Lycium ferocissimum | reverse complement strand
TACACCAGATGCTACACCGAAATAGCTAGTACAAATTTTACATAGTTTAAAACGAGGTCGTATAGTTTAACATAATATCAGAGTATAGGCAAAGATCTTAAATTCAATTTCACTCTCGCCTATTAATATAAAAAAATTCACTTGTGTGACAGACACTGTGACTCATAAAAATCAAGCCTACAAGTGAGAGACTACAGAACATGTTAAACATACGATTAAGAAAATAAATTCAAACTTTCTCGAATAATTTAATCTTATAAATGGGATTTCAGCATGTAAATTGCTACTACTTATTACTCCTATAATCTTCGAAAAGAATAAAATTAACCTGGAGAAGATGGTACCACAGTCACATTTGTACTCCTTTGTGCCACAAGTTTTAGAATGGGCTTTCCAGTCAGATAGCACTGCATACTTTTTGGAGCACTTGTCACATTTCCATTTCTTTTCTCCATGTTTACGAGAAAAATGTTTCTTAATCCCCGTGAGATCCCCAAGAGCACGAGCAGGATTATGGTGGATACACGAAGGTTCAGGGCAAATATACACTCGTTTCTTTATCTCAATGCTTGTTTTCTGTTTTAGTTTCCATGGTAGATTATGTCCTCTCCTGTGTAATTGAAGGTTTTGTTCCCTTTGGAAGCCTTTATTGCACACTTCACAGATGAACCTATTTGTCGCCATTAGGGTTTTTGGTGATAAGGCAATAACTTCTGCACTAGGATCTGCATAAGTATATCTCAAACAAATTTAAACATGTATTGACAACTTAATAACGACAATATGCTTTATCTAATGAATTTAAATTATATACAGTCATACAGTCTAATAAAAAAATTATAACATCAGTTGAATTTGAAGTAACAGGTGGGATATTTGTTAAAACAAAAAAAGACTTTCGCACATGAGTAAAAAATATTATAGACGATTCATAAAACACTTTTTGTTATGCCAAACATCCGGTACCCGAAAAGATCAAAAAACTTGAACGGAGAATTGGTTGAGAGAGTCCATGCCATATAAATTACGAGGTCAATTTAATCCTCACTAGACACTAAATGAAGTACTAGAAAGTACTTTTTCTTCGGATGACGAGGCAATCCATATGTATTACCGACTTATAAAAGATCGTACGTATATCTCTTTATATATAATAAATATCATTATCTTTACAAATGATACTACTAAATGATTTCTGTATAGAACAACTTTTCTTCATCGAACTTCTAGATATTTTCAAATGCTTACATGTTTAAAAAAAGCATATTTTCAGAGAAATTGAGAGAAGATGCAGACATGACGATCCATGCATGCATAGGAAATAAATATATAGTTGGTTCCTTTCTGAACACTTAAAAACAAAAACAAAAACAAAAACAAAAAGGGAATAGTAATATGTACTATATGAATATGCCAATCCAAGCCAGCATGCAACAGTTTACTCCAATTATTGAATTCCCCAACCAATAATTGAAGTATTTAACCCTTCAACTACCAACATATATACTTATCACTTCCCAATCTCCCTAAATCCCTTTTTTATCTTTAAACAAATACTCCACCAGATTTAAAAAGGCAGTCCGGTGCACAAAATATTCCGGGTTCAGACAGATCCGGTGAAGGATTTCATTCCAACACTATACCAAAAGAGGATTTTAAGCGTATATATTTTAAACTTTAGCGTGAATAGTTAATGCACAAAACATTCTGCGTGATTGGTTAAATATGATCCCGAGTAGCTAAAGCTTTGGGGCATTTATTGTTAGGGCTAAAGTTTGGTATTCTTACGGTAATAATTGATTCTAAATATAATTAAATTAAAAGTTATTTAATAATTTTAATTGTCGCTAAAAACATATTTTGTTGTAGTGAGCTGCAAGAGGATGGGTTATACGCCGTGTATGTACCCGAATAAAAATATTAGTGATCTGATTCCACGGCTCGAAGTCGTGATTTATAGATTATATAAACACACAATTCTACGCCATATGTATACCATTTAAGAAAAAGAAATTAAAGAGAACGAATTGAAGTGGGTAAAATTCAATCCTTTCTGCATGAATATCTGTCGTCAAACAAATCGAATCTTCTTTCCCATATTGAAGTCATCAAGCTTCTTAACTTGTTTTAATCTATAAATCTGACTCGAGTCTGATATTAAATTAAGCTAGCCTGTTTTAATCTGAGAATGATACTGGAGCCTGATTATGAAGTAAACTATATCAGAGAGTGATCCAAGTACTATACCGCTAGCTAGCTATTTTGTAACACAAAATTAATCTGAAAGCTATAAACTAATCAAATTAAACCATCATAAACAAAAACTCTTGAAACCACTATCAAAGAAGAAGATAAAATTAAACGTGGTAAAACTATAAAACAAGGTGAAAAATGGAGCTAGGTGAAATAAATTTAACTTACCAGGATTTCCAGGTAATTTCCTTCTCTTCTTATTAGGAAGAGCTTGTTCTTGATGAACACTAGATCCATTACTTGTACTAGACAACATGTTGGAAGTTTCATCTGCTTCTTCTGTACCTGCACTACTATTCCCAGAAGAGAGGTTTGACATTTTTGGAAGAGTGAATAATGAAAAAGAAAGCTGCTTAAGAAGACTAAAAAGGAGATCTTTCTGGATGGAACCCTTTATGTTTGTCTTCAAGAAAAGACCCTTTTCAAGCTTGTTCAGCTTAATTCTGGAATTTGATCAATTAATGAGGCTAATCTCTTTGGATATTTTTTTGGTTCTTTGGCTCCTTGCTTTAATACCTTAAGGTTTTAGAAACTAACAAAACTTAGGATTTGCTGTTTAGAAGACAAATACAAGAACCAGAAAATTCTCCCTGATTTCTGGTAATTATAGAAACAGAGGAGAGAGAGTTTGGGTGGGGTTGAGTTCTTGCTGTCACAAGATAGAAACAAAGGAATTGTAATTTAATTTGGCCTTCTTGTATGTGATACCACTGTACAATAGGTTGTGAGTGTATGAATACATGTGAATGTAACCTTAGGCTTATGTGATAATTTTGGAATTGCCATTTGCTTTCTTTGTGCAAGTTTATTTTGTTATTGATTCTTTTCTCATAGTTAACTATTTAATCTATTCATAATTTGATTGTGACTTCTAATAACAAAAGACAAGTGGTTAGAATCTTCGAATTCAAATAGACAATTAAGATTATATATCTGCAAACTACTCCCTTGGGAATGATAGTCTAGTTTAACTTTAGATATTTACTGCTTCTTTATCTAATGGTATTAGTTAAAAATATTAATTAGAAAATGCTCTTGGTTTTGATTAACATTAGTCCTTGTTTTTCAGTGGTAGTATTAGGATAATGGTGTATCCCTGAGACTGCATTCCCTCTCATCGTGATAAAATTAGTCGATAAAAATATGACCGTCCAACTTGCCCAAGTTTGGAGGGATTAATGATTCGTCCAATTCACCTAATTAAAAGCTGGATTTATTTGGGCTAAAGATGTATCCCATATTGACCCACGGTAAACCTTGTCAAAATAATGTTGAAAAGTCTTTTTTATGTTTGATATAGGTCTTATATAGTCATAATAAGAAAAAGTTATATTATAACTAAACAAATATAATTAAATAAATAAATAAATTTAAAATATGTAAAAGTTGGACGGTTGTGCATTGAACCGTCATTTAGTTCATATTGACCTAGTTTATCTCAGCTCATAACCGACCAATTTATTAACTCACTTTATTTTAATTCATTAAAATTCAGTTTAACCCATCCATTTAATGATCATCCTACCTATATACCTCAGGAAAAGTCGATAAGTATGAATGGAAGATATAATTGAACTTCTACTAAGATGGCATCATTATGTAGTAGATTAAATACGGTTGTATTATTCATTCATAATAGTTTGAATTCAACACAAAGTTACCCCCATTTCCACATACAATACGAGGAAAATAAAATATATGCTGTTCTTGTCATATTAAAAAATTCTGTGACCATGAATTTTAGACAAGATAAAAGTCCATGGGGTACTTATAAACTAAACTTTACAAAGAAAAGACAGCTTTTTGGATATTGCTTGGCGAGTGAGAGAGCTTTTTTCTATTTTTGCCGATTTGTCCGTTTCTGATAATGGTCTAACAAAAGCAATCTATTTCCCGATTTGTCCCTATAGTTATTTCAAAACCACCAGATTACCTAAAGCCTGCAAAGGCCCGTCAAAATGACCAAAAGATCCTCACTCGTCACGGGTGGGCACTGAATCAAATCCTCACCCCATGTTTTAAGCTCTCGTTTGGTCATAGATTTTGAGAGCATATTTTGAAAATTTATTTAGCCATAAAAATTTCAATAGATTTTAAAAATAAATCTTCAAATCCCAAATTCTGGCTCAAACCTGTTTTTGGGCTAAAATCTATGTTTTGGCCTTTTCAAAACTTCTAAAAACTACCCCAAACTTTTGTATTTTATAAAAAAAAAGCCCTATCTATTTATGATCGAACTGATTATATCTATCATGTTCCTCCATTAAAGCCATATATCATGTTTTTACAATTAAAGCAAAAGATCTCTATAAAGTGAACGAGCTAAGCTCGCCCAAACAGGGAGAAGAAACCCTAGGGAAAATTATTTTGTCAACCTAGTAATTCATCGCAAAGATAAAAATGGATCTTTGTATTGTTATTTGAATTGTAGTAGCTACTAGCTAGTATGTGTTATTATTAAAATATCATGTTCTCCTGCATAATTTGGGATTAGGAAGTATGTATGTGTTTGTACAATTGAGTATTCTCGATAGCTTTTTAACTTATATGGATAAGTAATGTTTAATGTTTTTAAAAAAAAAGGTGAAATGTTTTCAAAAACTATACCCAAACACATTTTCAAAACTTGAAAAACTTCACCCAAATCAACTTTTTCAATATTTTTTTGGGAATCTATACAAACGCCGGCTAAGTAGGTGTATGCGATTTTGGAGCCTAATTTCATATTTTTAATTTCAAATCAACGTTTGTTTATGAAATCCGCACAAAATTTCAACTCAAATCTCAAATTCTCCAAAAAGTAGGATTTGGAATTTCAAATCGTGATTTCAAAATTTTTTAAATATAAAACTTGACCCATAAATTTATTGTTTTGTAAAAAAGGACCACGATAAAGCCTGCAAAGGACCGTCAGCACCAAAAGATCCTCACTCCTGTTCACATGCTGAGTTCAAATTTGCAACATACATTTTGATGTTATAACCATTTTTTTTTTTTTGGCTTAATCCATATATACTCCCCGACTTTGTCTTTTTTCTCATTTTGGCAAGACCTTTAACTAAGAGTTGCTTTACGAACTCCCGAACTCGTCCTCGTATCTATCAAACACAATACGAACTTTACATAAGTATTCTATCTTCAATATAAGAATACGCTAATATATATATATATATATACTAATTTAATTATGCCATATTTTAGCTAAGATTAACAAGAATTGAGAAGGAAAAAAAGGGTAAGCTTCTTAATTAAGCTTCGGGGAAGAAAGAGCAAAACCCAGAAAAACCGACACATCCATAAAGAATAGGCTTTACCACACGTTTAAAATATTACTTCACCTTCATTACCACAATTTAATTTTGCTTCTAATAAAATCGTATTTAGAGGTTTAATAGACACATTCGAGGGACGTAAATTCACAGAATAACACTTAACAGGTGCCAAAATGGAAAAAAAGGACAAGCTTAGGGTTTTGCATATGCATTAAGCCATTTTCTTTAATCTTCAAGATATTTTAATATTCGGTGTAATTTGTGTATAGTTGCAATATCTTAGCAATAGAGGTATTCATGATTTGTTGTGATTCATTTTTTACTTAAAAACAAATAATCAATTATGTTCGTTTGCTAAATGAACCAAATCAAATTAAACGGAGTTGGTTATTATTTCGACTTTGTTGGTTTATCTTGCTATTTTTACACGTAAAATAGATTAAACTACTAAAACTAAGGATAAAGTTTTCCATATGTCGATATATGTTTACCATGTATAAAAGAATGAATCATGAAACTATCATTTATATACTGAAACATCTAATATTACAAGGTTCACTCAATGCTAGATGCAGAAACGATAATAGATCAACTAAAATCATCATGAGTTGTCTCGTAATAAAATTAATCGTTGCTAATACCTTTTTCTGATTCCTTCTTTATAATCGAGAGAAATTTCCGAAAAAGAAGATATAGAGGACTCTATAGAGAATGTGATACGAAATCCATAATAGGATCCAATCACAAAGACCGAATTGATTATGTAAGAAAATTTTTTACTATTATACGTGACAATAATTCACTTTTGTTATTAATTAAACAATAACGTTATATCCATAATATACTTTCAAACTTACCAAACCTCAACACTTAATTAAAACAGCAAACTCCTAAATAACTTCAATATAAAAAAATTCAAAACTAAAGCAAGGCATTGACGCCTTCTTGAAAAGTTATAGAGTATAATAATACCCCTATAAAGTAGGTCGGAGTACAAAATATGAGTGGACCAAATGTTGCCATCAATTTCAATATTATCATCGTGGAATTATAATTAGTAGAAGATGAACAACTAAACTTGAATTGGTCAAATTCAGTAATAAAAGCCTTTAAAAAGTTCAGTAAATCTAAACCGAAACACCAGCTTGTTTAGCATATAGTAAGCTGTAGGAGTAACTAGGAATATGACACACACACACACACAAAAAAAAAAAGGAAAAAAAAGGGGATATTTTTAATAGGGGTGTCAAATGAGGAGGTTAAGCTGAATTTAAGCGGATCAAAATAGACAAAGTTATTTAATGGATGGGTTACTTACTAAATTGCCTTCAGGTTACTTGAGCGGCAATATTGGGTTAGGTCACGTGGGCTAAATCATGGGTCATCCGTTCAACTCTTACTAATTAATTTTTTTGTTTGTTTTCTTACAATTTATTCAAGTACATAATTTTTTAAGGCTATATATAACATATATGAAATTTAAAACTATTTCTTAAAAAGAAAAATTGACAAGGTTTTTTAAGTCAATTAGTTGGCTATAAATCCCTCAACTTTTAGATGCATTGAAGTGATCGAGTCAAAATGGGCAGATCATTAAGCCATCCAAACTTAAACAAGTTGGACGGATCATATTTTCATTGGCTGATTTCGCCAACCTTAATTTCGAACATCTATATACACTATTGCTATCAATTGGTACTAAATTTAGAAAAATGGTACAAAAAAAATATGCAATCATGCACATGATTACTATATAATATATGCAAAAAAAATAAAAAAAATAAAAGATTACTATATTAGGATGCCCGGTGGGCGAAATATTATTTGCTTTGAGCAGGTTCCGATTTTTTTTTCCTTTTTGGTTTTCGATTTCCTTTTGTTTCTAAAAGGAGGAGGGGGGAAAGAAATTCAATTTGAAGGAAGGCTTAAATTATCTCAAAAGAAAGAAAAAAAACCAAAAAAAGACAAGTGCTTATCGGTATGTCATACCCAATTCAATTTGCTTATATGATTGGTCATTATAATAATTTCCATTTCAAAATTAATTAAAGCAATTGAAATGTCAGTGTAAAGAGTCCAACAACAAGCATCTTTAATTTGGATGTTGCTGTCTGAGTCCCTTTAAATATTTTTCATAGTTTAATTTAAGGATTTGCAATATTTGACTTTTGACTACTACAGTTTCTGTCCATCTCGACTGTACAACAAACATTGAAATTATTTTATTTATTTAAAATAGATAAAGGGATTAGCATGGCTCCTTAACTCTTTCTTAAGGTTTTGTCTAAACTATGCTGTTCGTTATTTTTTATTGGTTAAGTAAGTTGAAAACAAAACGACATCCTTTTAGTTTATTTGTTAAAAATAAAATTCAACTGATCATGAGACGGCATAATCTTCATCTCTATTTTGTTTTAAACATGTTTTAGTGGAAACACCGTTTCTTTTACTTCACCTGAAATGGTTAGTTCTTTAAGATCAAACGACATATTTTACTTGTAGTATAATTGCTTTGATCGTCAAAGCATAAACCAAAACCTAATGCTTACTTCAACTTGATTTGATATTATCTATCTTTTCATTACTATTAATTCAAGGATTTTGGCACGCATGCATGATTACTTGCTGAAGCTTTAAATATATAACAAATCATTCACCAATGATCAATAACATTTCTCCTTGTAAAATCGTAGTCACCTAATCTTTTGCTCTATAATTCACACTTGTTAGGAATTGAAGTTAACTGGTGTTGCTCAGACACAGTTTTATTGAGGACATTACACTCAAATATCATTTGGTCATCTAATTTACAAAATATATATACAATATATAGGTAGTATATAGTTTATACTATATATTACTACTTAATATAAGTGAGAATAGCTGTTTTTGGTCGTCCTCACAGGGGTCTCTAAGTAACTGTACTTCTTTATTGTTTTTTTTGGTATAATTTCAAATCCTTTTATGCTTGCATGTGGGTGTTATATTTTGACTTTTCCTGCATTGCCCTCATTCATTTTTGGAGACCAGACCCGTAAAGAACTCTATATTTGGGGGTCCCACATCCAATGCAACTTTTGCACATTATTTAGGGCCTGTTTGGGAAGCCACTCAGGTAATTGGAATTGGGTGTAATTGAGCGTAATTATACAGTTTGATCTGTTTGTTTGACTAATTAATTACATAGTTAGGTGAGAATTGGGTGTAATTGAGGGGGTGTAATTACATTCTCCAATTCTCAGGGGGGGGGGGGGGGATGAGAATTGGATGTAATAATTCCAGGGTTACTTTTTAGTTTCTTTCTTTTTTGTTTTATTTTAATTTCTTTTCATTTTTAATTTATTTTTAATTTCTATTATTTTAATTTCTTTTTTATTTTTACTTTTTGATTATTTTTATTTTTTAAAATATATTTTTCTTTTTATATTATTTATCTTTCATTTCCTTTTTTCTCAATCCCAACCTTTACTTGTGGTTTTATGTAATTGCTTGTATTTTATTAATGTAGCATAACCGTGCTATTATTCTAATTTTGAAACTACACCTCTTAATATTAGAAAGAATGAGTCATTAACAAACTTGGCATATAATGAGTGACATTATTAAAGTAGAATTTAGTTATGAATGAGGTTTTAAACTCTATTTTTCCTTTCTTTTGAATTATATGTACTTAAGTCACGTCAGAACTTACTTATGTAATGTTGGAATTTGATATAAGAGTATTATGTTAAACTTTTTCTTTTGGATTTCGAATTTGGATTATATTTTCGATTTTAATTTATTTGCTTTAGTACTATTGATTTGTTATTTTCACATTGCATGTTGTTTATTTTTCACTTACAGTTGATAGATTTTTTTGTCAAACATTTGAATAATGTTATGGCATTATATTTATAAAATTTTTTTAATCAAACATCCCATCCATGATGTTCTCACAAAAAAGTCTGTTTTTAAGTTTTGTAATTAATTAAAATTAAAATATTATTAATTTAAAAAATATCTATCAATTATTTTTACAATATTAGTTACAAATATATGATTTTAATTAATATATTTTCAAGAAACAATGTGTTATTAAACAACTAATTTAATATCATTTATAAAGGCACATATTTTTTAATATTAATTTTAAATTTTTGATAGTTAAATTTTATTTTTAAATTAAACAAATCGTGTAATTACACTTGTAACCAAACAAGACGCTTGTAATTGCACTTAATTACTTATGACAAACAAACGAGTTGTTGTAATTACAATACTATGAGATCGTTTGGATTGACTTATAGTAATTTAGCTTTATAAGTTGTTTTCGATTTTTTGAGTGTTTGGGCCGGCAATTTAAAGTCATTTGTGTCTTAAAATAAGCTCGAAAAATAATTAGCCGTTTGACTTAGCTTATCTAAAGCATCTTATAAGCTGTTTGCAACTTATAAGCTGCTTAAAATAAGCCCATCCAAACAGGCTCTATGTAATTACTAGGCTGTGTAATTACTACCCTAGTAATTACACCAATTCCAATTACCAGGTGGCTTTCCAAACAGACCCTTATTGTCCTTGTTTTTCATTTTATCTTGTACTCCCTCCTTTAAAAAAGAGTTTCGATTTAGCCTTTATTTTTTGATCAAAAAGAGTGTTAAGTTATCAAATTAAAAAAGAATTAATCTTATTTTTCTATATTTTCCCTTATTAGTGTTAAGTGACTAAATCTTAATACTTATTTAATTAGGGATAATTTAGTCAAATTAGCTATTCTTGCATAGGAATTTGTATTTTCTTAAGAGGTATCTGAAATAAACTTTTAGACACTCTTTTGAACGAGAGAATATATTTTGTAAATAAGACCATCTTTACATGCCTTTCTGTAACGCCTAATTGATAAATTTTCCATGTAAGAGATGACATGCGAGAGCCATAGTAAGTCATTCGGGGATTTCTGATGTCGGGTTTTCTTTTAAGCGTTCTTTTAAATTGTTTGACAGTAGAGCCAATTCAGCAACCGGCGACTAACAACCTTAAATTTCTTTCTAAAGTATTCTTGATCTAAATATAGCATATATTTTTTTTATAATCAACAATTTTTGAATTACATTTAAAAGCTTAAAAATATGTCTAATCCTTCAAAAATTTGTTGCAGTCTTATTTCTCATCTTCTCAAGTATAAGTTTATTTGGGAGTATGTGGTCTTTTTAACTTTAATATTTAGGCCATAATAAATGACTTTTAACATAATCAAGAAAGTATTAACTTTTTTAAAATTTTTTTATCATTTAGACAAGTAAATTTTTACACAACCAAGAACCCATATTAAATTTGTTATATTTAATTAAGAATAATTTAGTGAAAGCACTCCTTACTTTTTAGGGGTGAGTGATTTTTAAGGAGTGTGCCCATGCTAAAAACACCTATAATAGGAACCGGGTGGAGAGTACCTTTTCTACGTTATTTGTCCTTATACATTAATTTAGATAACTTTGGAGCAAAATGTTTTTAATTGATGCATTATTAGGTTTTACTTTACATTTAAATATGTCTCACATCATATGTTCCTCTCTATATTCTACTTTCTATTTGTTTTAAACCTCCAAAATTTTGCTTCTTTAGTAAGCTCATACGTGCTTACAACTATAGAAAGTAAAACAAATATTACATGATGTCACATGGAGTTGAAAATGAAGGTAGTGTTATCAATCAAGATCGGATTGTCTTTAAGATCTCTTATTTGGTTAACTAAGAATTAAACTTTTTAAGCATGAAAATTAAATAAAGAGCTAAATTGATTCTTGAGGTTCTTTTTAATGAATTTAAGTTATTTCTTGAATTTCATCAAAAACTAAGGTTAAAGACCACATTTAACTAGCATAAACACTTGACTCATAAAATAATAAAAATACAAAAATAATTTTTATTTATAATCTTGGCCGACTTATAATTATCATACTTTATCATATTAGTTTATATAATATCGAATCACCTGCTTCCTTTTGATATTTGCTAATTTTCCTACTAAACGCGCTTCCTTATAAATATATAGTTTTTAAAAATTGTCGAATTATGAAAAATTATCAACAAGATATGATTAACCTACATGAACAACATATCCAGTGTAATCTCACAAGTGGGTGCGGGAAGGTAGGATGTACACAAACCTTAACTCTACCTTTGTGGGGCTATGATTAACCTACAATTACATTAAATTAATTATGTGGTAGAAAAATATAATACAAATTATACTTATTTAATTAAAATTACATATTATTTCATATTTTAAGTTTGGGCACAGGCCTCTGATAACTAGTGTATATATATACTCACACACAATATATGCAAAGTGTATAGGTAGTGTATACTTTGGCCATGTTTGGTAAACTAGTTGACCAAGGGATACATTTAGGTAACTTTCCATTTTTTGGTCTTGTTGAAGGATCCGGCATTGCGAGAAATGGAGGTTTTCCACGAGGCTCGCGACAGTTTCTTGGACCATTGCCCTAGGCCTCTGATGAATTGGGTTTAACTAGCCATTTTCTCTGCTGGCCCATACCATCAATGTAGTCGGATTGTTAGTTGGGATAACTACATGACATAACTAACTCTAGTACATAGTTAGATTTAATAGTTATAGTTTAGATTAATTACATTCTATAGCTAAAAGTAATATGTTAAATACAATTAATAGCTACATATATATTTAAGGTAGAATACCCATCATCACATTATTCACTTCCAACCCAACCCTCCCATCTCTGTCTCCCCTATTCCCCAGTCAAGCTCGGTGAGGAGCTCGGCTTCCGATGAACCGGAGCGGCCCGTCTCTGAACGATTGTAACTCCATACCACCGCCAAACCACGCCACCGCGACACGCCCATCCGTCTTCTTGTCTTCTTCCGAGTATTTGTAGTCTTCCGTCTAGATGCGACCGCGTCGGTCGTCTTCTTCGTTTTGCTACGGATACGTACCGAAAAAAAGCAAGTTTTGAAGAAATTGCATGGTTTGCCCTCCAAATGATTTGGTCTTTAATATTTTCTGTTCAAATAGGCTTGTTCTTTAACTTTAGGCCTTCAAAACTTACATGTAGCGGTGTATTCATTAATTTTTGTCGGATCTAGAAACATTTTCCGGTGCCGTATCTGGAAAATAGTGTTTCTTTATGAGTATATTCAATAATTTTTTAACATATAATCCAGTGTATTCATTAATTTTTTAGCATACAATCCGGTGTTTGGGGTGTATTTTATTTCTTGTATTTAGTATTTGAGTGTATCAGATAAATTTTAGTGCAAAATTGTGTTTGGGTTGTATTTTATTTCTTGTATTTTGAAGGATATTTTTGTATACAACTGATTTTAAATATAATAAAGTGAATACAATGTAAAAGTAGCTACAAATGAATATAGTTGAGTTGAATACATTTGACTTGAATACAACTTAGTTGAATACATCTGACTTGAATACAACGAAATCAATTGAATACGCCAAATCTGACTCGACCGAATTTTGAATACAATTCGATTTTTTAATACAATGTACTGTAGCAATCTACTACGCGCGATCGTATACGAAATGTAATTAGCTAAAAAAATGTACGCGCATTAAAAACCCTAAATGTTGGTCATTTATGTAAAATTCCCTCGTTAGTTTTGGTCTTATTCCTCAGCTAGTCCATTTCCTTAGGACTCAGAAACTGACCACCACAATAGAAAAATGACAAAGATGGTCCATTATGTTTGAGGATAGGTTCAAAATAGTCCTTTAAGTATGCACTTAACAACTTTGGTCCTTTAAGATTGCCAATAGCAAACACTTTAGTCTCCGTAAAATATTTACTGAACTATGTCTGTTAGATTTGACGAAAAAAGTGGAAAAAATAGATTTAACTATAAACACCAAGAAAGTCACATAAAATCCTAAAATATACAACACTAAAAAGCTGCACCAAATTCTAGAAATAAACTATAAAAGTTGTGAAAGTGCAAGAGGGGGGGGGGGTGAATTGTAATTTTTTTTTGTTCTTTTAGAGAGTCGACTATGTAGAACACCTACTCGACTACGGTAAATATAACTGTAAAAGTAAATGCGAAAGTAATTGACACCTGATATTTATCTTGGTTAGACCATGTGAATCCTGAGTCCGTCCAAATTCTTACAAGGGTGATCTCTATGCCACTCTTTAATGTGAATCTTGGTACAAAGAATTGGTTTGAATGGAGCTTCTATGTTTACACTCAACCTCTCATATTTTTCTGTTACAAAGTCTCACCAACTGAAAATAACTCTCTCCTCTTTTTTTTGTTTACACAGCAACTCTTAATTGAATTACAATGCTTATGAAAAGTAGAGCAAAGACTATGTGAAGGTTGAGACAAAGTACGCTTTGTGCGTTTGAATGAGCCAGTATTTACACATAAGGTATGAGGTCGTCGTGGCTCTTCTAAGCAGAGAAAGCAACGCAAGAGATTTGATCCTTGGAAAATAGGAAGATTGAGGATCCTTATTTTCCAAGAATAAAGCAAGAGCTTTGATGATGATTGATCTTTTCCTTGTGTCTTTGAACAAATTGATACTTGATTATTTCCCTTCCTTTAACGTTTCCTTGATTTGCTGATTGATACTTGAATATCTCCTTCCTTTAACGTTTCCTTGATTTGCCTTCAACGATTTCCTTTCCTTGTGCAGTGGTCTCGTGGTACTTGATTGCCAGTGATAGTTTCCTTTTAGTGACTACTTCCTCATTAATGCAGATATCAAGCTGGCTTGGTCTATCCATAGGATCATGGGCCGAACTAGCGCAGTGTGTTAATTTCTTGGGCCTTGAGTATTTTCCCTGCATAGTAACATAGGTTGCCATCATTAAAATCTTAACACTAACAATCTCCCCCCTTTTGATGATGACAATTAATACTCAAGATAAAGTAGTCAACTTCCCTGGTACATTTGCTCTAGATGGTTGTTGCTTCAGTCTGGAGGAAAGCTCCCCCTGAATAGTTGACTCCCCCTGAGTAGTTGAATGGTCGACTTCGCTATTCTCCCCTTTTGGCATCAATCAAAAAAAACGTAACAAGAATAACAAAGAAATATAGCCCAGATTAATAAGCAATAGATGGGTACAGAGAAAGTGCGAAGACCACAAAACACAATCCATAGAGCAACTGAGCTTAGGCCCAGTTTCACGCACACATAGTTTCATGACAAAACAAGCAAACAAAATACATAAATTGTCTTAAAAGAAAAATTCGGCTAAGCATCCTGCATATTTTCCTCTCACAAGCTTTAACCGCGTGGTCGAAGAAAATAAGCCAAGCGTTGACTACTGGCATCCTTAAGAGCATCCAAGGTTCCCTCGCCTTGTTGGAAAGGCATCCACACTGCTTTGGAGCTTAGTAGACAACTTTACGTCTTTCTTGACAAGCGATCAAGCTTGACCCTAACACGAGCAATATCGCACATGTTTCCTTAGTAGAGTCCCTTACGTTCCCATGTTGTATAAAATGGACGCCATTAAGTCTTTCATGGATTCAAGTTCAGATTCGTAGCATCCAATTTGACAAGCACTTCGAGAGACACGTCTATGGGAGGGGGGGTGGGCGAGAGGTGGAGGGCTTTGTTTTATCTTTAGAGGGAAACAGAGGGGGCATCATCAACAGAGTCTTTAGGAACCCAAGAGTCATTAACAAGAACATATCCCATGCTACAGAAGGCTCTAGAGTTGTACCATTGTTTGACCAATATGCTGGGATAGTCACTGAGATTGATATAATGGGCTTCAAGAATACGAGTTATAAGCATACCATAAGGTAGACTGGTTGGATTAGCAGCACATTCAATCATGTAGTTAAGGATGACAACAGATAATTTGAATTTCTTTTTAGTCAATAAACAATATGCAAGAATAGCATCACGTTGAGTAACGGAGAGAAAAGAGCTCCGCACGAGGGAAGAAGGGTGGTGGAGACAATGTGGGCTAAGACGCCGGCTTCAAAGGGATGTCAAACGGGCTAAGATGACTAGAATGGTAAGTGGAACCAAATAGGGTTTTGCTTAACTGTCATAGGAAACATCGCGGATTCGGGCAGGTTTTGGGAAGATCAAAGAAGCACCAACAATGACGATAAAATAGAATCCAACACATCATAGTCAGGCACAATGCGAGTACCAAGAATAAGGATTTCAATTTCATTAGGTTTAGATGACTTGAGATTAGCAAAAAATAAGCGAACAGGGGTTTCATAGACACGGGTGGGGTTTTGAAATTTTTTTGTCCAGTCTTGAAATTCAAAAAGGGGCTTTACCTTGCAAGAGAGAGTTTGCATGTAGTCAAGATCAACAATACGACCAGAAACCACCAATTTCTCTTTGAGAGCAACGAATAAGTCACGGTTAGTAGTGTCCCAAAAGTTTCTCTTAAGCCCAATAGAAGTTTCGGGGTCAAACTTCAGTTTCTTAGAGGATTCAACGTAAGTATCAGCATCTAGAGAACGTTTACAAGGATTTTTAGAGAGAAAACGACGCAAGGCTTCAAAGAAGACGAATGAGTATAGATACCGGAATCCACATGAACAGGAGAGGTGGATTTACCTTTACTTTTGATCCTAGAGCTTTGGCGAGTGGAAGAGTGCACTGCTTTCTGTTGTTTGGCCATGGAAGAAGAAAGTAAAGAGACAAAGAATATGAGGAAGAGAAGCGAGGATACGAGATGTATATAAAAGAACTTTGGGATTGTGAACCGGCGTTGGGAAAAGAACAGATGGGATGGAAGGTAAACGGATGGTCTGACAGTAATAATGACTGGTGCCTCATAAATATGGAAAATGAGATAAATGAGGGTCACAAAATCACACAAAATCACGCAAAAGATTTGAACGGCCAAAAATATACATTTAAAAATAAAAAAATAAAAACATAATAAGTAACAGAATTAAACAGCAACAGGATTTGCAACTAGGCCAATTAAAGTTCTTAAGTGACAAAAACGTTCTTCCAAGAGAGGTTTTGTAAAAATATCAGCAAGTTGACTATCAGTGCTAACAAAGCTAATTTCTATATCTCCTTTTGACACGTGATCTCTAATGAAATGATGTTTAATGTTAATATGCTTAGCTCTAGAGTGATGTACAGGATTCTTAGAAAGACATATAGCACTAGAATTATCATAAAAAATGCGAATAGGCTTAGAGAAAATATCATAATCACTCAATTGATGATCCATCCAAATTACTTGAACACAACATTGACTAATTGCGATGTATTCAGCCTCAGTAGTTGACAAGGAGACTGATCCTTGTTTCTTCGTGCGTGAAATTAAACATTTTCCTAGAAATTGACAAGAACCACTTGTACTTTTGCGATCATCCTTATCACCTGCAAAATCATCTTCTGAGAACCCTTCAAGTTAAAAAGAGTTAGTGCTAAGGTACCATAATCCATAATTTGAGGTTCCAGCTAAGTATCTTATAATCCTTTTTACAGCAGTAAGATGAGATTCTTTTGGAGCGGCCTGAAATCTAGCACACTTACACACACTAAACATGATATCTGGTCGACTAGCACTGAGATATAATAGTGAACCAATCATACCTCGATATTTGGTTTGATCGACGGGTTTACCTGTCTCATCTTTATCAAGATTGCGTATAGAACTCATTGGAGTCCCTAATGCTTTTGCTTCCATCATTCCAAATTTTTGAATAAGTTCCTTGGTATACTTAGTTTGGCAGATGAAGATTCCCTCTTTAGATTGAACAATTTGTAGACCCAGAAAGAAAGTCCACTCGCCCATCAAACTCACTTTGCATAAGATCAGAAAATTCCTTGCACAAAGATGGATTAGAACTTCCAAATATAATATCATCAACATAAATTTGAATAATGAGATTTCCTGAGGGAGTTCTTTTTATAAAAAGTGTGGTATCTATTTTACCTCGGGAAAAATCATGATTCACTAGAAAAGAACTTAATCTATCATACCAAGCTCTAGGAGCTTGTTTAAGACCATAAAGAGCTTTTGAAAGCTTAAAGACATGATAGGGTAGTTTAGGATCTTCAAAACCAGGAGGTTGTTTGACATAAACTTCTTCGTCAATGAAACCATTTAGAAAAGCACTTTTGACGTCCATTTGAAAAAGTTTGAATTTTTTAAAAGATGCATATGCAAGTAGGATGCGGATTGATTCTAACCGTGCTACAAGTGCAAAAGTTTCATCGTAGTCAACTCCTTCTTGTTGTGAGTAACCTTGTGCAATTAGTCGAGCTTTGTTTCGTACAACTTCTCCTGCTTCGTTCAGCTTATTGTGAAAAACCCATTTGGTACCAATAACTGAAATATTTTCAGGTCTTGGAACTAATTTCCATACATTATTCTTTGAGAATTGATCCAGTTCCTCCTGCATAGCTTTGACCCAATGTTCATCGTTAAGTGCTGCGTCAACCTTCTTTGGTTCTAATTGAGATATGAGAGCAATATTTGCATTCTTCTTGCTTGATGCTCTAGTCTTCATTCCTTCATGAATGTCCCCTATGACAAACTTCTTTAGATAGTCAGGCTTACTTCTCCATTCATTTGGAACAGTTTCAATGGCCACATTAGTCGATTTTACTGGAGCAAGAGAGTCGACTGTGATTCATCATTTTGTATAGCAAGTGAGGAAGCCGCAGTGGATTTCCTTTCTTCATCATCTGCATTATTACCTTCCTCGACCAACCGATTAGTATCATCAAATATTACATGAATAGATTCTTCAATGATAATGTACATTTATTATAAACTCTATATGATCTACTAGTGTGAGAATATCCAAGAAAGATACCTTCATCGCTTCGAGGATCAAATTTTCCGATGTTATCCTTACCATTGTTATGAACAAAACACTTGCATCCGAATGGGTGAAAGTAGCTGATGTTTGGTTTCTTTCCATTCCAGAGTTCATAGGGAGTTCTTTTTAGAATGGGCCTGATTAGACACCTGTTAAGAACATGACATGATGTGCTTATAGCTTCAGCCCAAAAGTGGTTTGGTGAGTTGTGTTCTACAATCATGGTTCTTGCCATATCTTGTAGAGTTCTGTTCTTTCGTTCAACAACACCATTTTGCTGAGGAGATCTTGGCGAAGAGAAATTGTGAGTATAGCCTTGTTCATTGCAAAAATCCTCAAATCCTTATTTTCAAATTCTCCTCCATGATCACTTCTAATGGAAGTGATGTAGTAAACTTTTTCACGCTGTATTTTCTCACAGAAAAACTTAAAAGTTTTTAGAGTATCATCTTTGTGAGCAAGAAATATGACCCAAGTGAAACGAGAATAATCATCAACAATAACAAAGACATACTTTTTCCTCCGATGCTGGCAGTTCTAGTAAGACCAACAAGGTCCATATGAAGTAGCTGCAAAGGTTTAGAAGCAGACACTACATCTTTTGAATTAAAAGAATTTCTAGTTTGCTTACCTTTTTGACAAGCATCACAGATGTGATCTTTTGTGTAGTTCAACTTAGGCAGCCCTAGTACCAAGTTATGTCTAGCCAATTTTTCAATTAATCTCATGCTGGCATGCCCTAGTTTCTTGTGCCATATCCAAGGATCTTATCCTATAGAGGCTAGACATATATATCCTACTGGATTCTTCACAGAGTCTAGTACATACACATTTTTGTTCCTGCTTCCAGGAAGAATTTCTTTACCGTTAGAGTCTTCAATGATGCATCCTGTTTTCTTGAATCTTACCTCAAGATTTGAATCACATAATTGACTAATGCTCAAGAGATTATACTTGAGTCTCTTTACAAGATAAACGTTAGTAATATCACAAGAGTTATTAAATGCTATAGTACCAACTCCAATAACAGTTCCTGTGGAATTATCTCCAAAGGTTACCAATCCTCCATCATATTCAGCGACTGATTTAAACAAGTTTTTATCGCCTGTTATGTGACTGGAACGCACTATCTAAATACCATTTACCTTTGGATTTCTTCGTGTCGTGTTCCTACAAAAACATGTAATTACTTTCTTTTAGGTACCCAAGCATGCTTGGTTCCTCGAGGGTTAGCTTGAAACATATTTTTCGGTCTCCATTCCCATCCAGAGGTTTGAGAGTTACGAAATTTGCATTGATAGTATTTATGACCAGTTTTACCGCAACAAAAACATGTAAAAGAGAACGGTTCTTTGGTGACATATTGGTTAGTCGATTTAGATATAATAGAGGGATTTGCTTCAAACTTCCTGTCAGTTGACTTGCGAGATTTAGTCGACTAATCTGTCTCTTCAAGATATCTTGACTTTTCACTATTATAAGAATAATCACTCATAGGTTTCTTCCCAGTTGATTTGCGATTGCGAATCGACTGATTAGACCTTACAGAACTGTCTTGTGGATTTGTGCAGACTATTTATCTGTAGTTGCAAATCACAGATTTCTTCTTGAAGAAGATCCTTTTCAATATCACATATTTGTAATTTTATATCCCAGTCTTTCTTTTCTTTTTGAAGTTTTCTAAATTCATCAAAAACTCTATTCAGATCCTCAAGGACTTTATTCAGATCCTCAAGGGTTTGATCTAAGAGTTCTTGTGTTTCATTACATTTAGCGCAGAAATAAGGTCTTACCTCGCTGGTTTCTCCAATTGCCATGAAGCAAATGTTTTCCACATCATCTTCATGTTCTGAGATTTCATCTTCGCTCCAGCTGCTAAATGCCCTTTGTTTTTTATAGTTCCTGGAGGGTTTTCTTCTTGATTCTGAGCACTCAGAGGCAATATGACCATACTTTCCACATTCATAACATTTCCTATCATTTTTCTGTAGATCAGTAGAACCTTTTCCTTTACGAGAGTTTGAACTTGTTCTTCGATTATTTCTTGATCTCCTCATTGCTTCCACTACAGATCTGGAGATTAGTGCAACTTCTTCTTCCTTGAAATCATCATCACTTTCAACTATCTGAGTTTTGAATGCAACCACTTTCTTTTTCTCTTCCTTTTGGTGCCTGTTGATGTGATTCTTCTCAAAGGTCATGAGATTTCCTCTGAGTTCATCATAAGTCATTTTATCAAGATTTCCATCTTCCAAAACAATAGCTTTGGTTTCCCATGATTTTGGAAGAGATCTGACAAGTTTTCTTACTTGTTGAGCATTGGAATACACAACACCAATGGACTTTAACTCACAGATTATTTTGCTGAATGTGGAAAACATTGATTCAATGTTTTCATCTTCCTTCATCATAAAATTTTCATATTCATGATGAAGAGCATCAATCTTGTTTTCTTGAACTGTGGATGTGCCTTCATAGGTTACTTCCAACTTGTCCGACATTTCCTTTGCAGTCTCACAATTTGATATTTTGCTATACTCTTCTCCACTGACTGCACAGTAGAGCAAAGATATAGCTCTGGCGTTTGTAGCAATGACTTCTTGTTGTTCCTTAGTCAAATCAAACGACACTTCATCAAGCTTCTCTTTATCATCTTTTGCTTTATTGTGGGAATGGGTTTTGGTCCCTTTTTTATTACAACTCATGCTTGGTAGTCAGTTGATCCTGAATCTCTCCTTCCAGTGTGCATAATGCTCAACAACAAAGTAGGGAGGTCTAGTAGTGGAATGTCCGTCTTGCAGTATTGCTCCAGGGATATGATATCCAGCCATTTGATCTTGTCCTCAAGTGCAACTAAAATTAAGTCCGAGGCTCTAGTACCAATTGAAAGTGCAAGAGGGGGGGGGGGTATGAGTAGAACACCTAGTCGACTACGGTAAATATAATTATAAAGTAAATGCAGAAAGTAATTGACACACGATATTTATACTGGTTCAAATTCAATGTGAATCCTAGTCCAGTCCCTTTGGGTTGCAAGGGTGATATCTGCAGCTCTTTAATGTGAATCTTAGTACAAAAGATTAGTTTGAATGGAGCTCCTATGTCTACACTCAATCTCTCGTATTTTTCTGTTACAAAGTCTCACCAACTGAAAATAACTCTCTCCTCTCTTTTTTGTTTACACAGCAACTCTTAATTGAATTACAATGCTTATGAAAAGTGGAGCAAAGACTATGTGAAGGTTGAAACGAAGTACGCTTTGTGCGTCTGAATGAGCCAGTATTTATACATAAGGTGTGAAGTCGTCGTGGCTCTTCTAAGCAGAGAAAGCAACGCAAAAGATTTGATCCTTGGAAAATAGGAAGATTGAGGATCCTTATTTTCCAAGAATAAAGCAAGAGCTTTGATGATCATTGATCTTTTCCTTGTGTCTTTGAATAGATTGATACTTGATTATCTCCCTTCCTTTAACGTTTCCTTGATTTGCTGATTGATACTTGATTATCTCCTTCCTTTAACGTTTCCTTGATTTGCCTTCAACTGATTTCCTTTCCTTGTGCAATGGGTCTCGTGGTACTTGATTGCCAGTGATAGTTTCCTTTTAGTGACTTCTTCCTCATTAATGCAGATATCAAGCTGGCTTGGTCTATCCATGGGATCATGGGCCGAACTGGCGCAGTGTGTTAATTTCTTGGGCCTTGAGTATTTTCCCTGCATAGTAACATAGGTTGTCATCATTAAAATCTTAACACTAACAAGTTGTACCTCTAAACGTGAGTTTCCGCCAATTTCAATTTTCTTCGTAGTCCCCGTCAAATCTAACAAACAAAGTTCGCTAAATATGTGATGAAGACTAAAAGTATTAATATTTGGTAAACTTAAAAGGACCAAAACTCTTAAGTGCATACTTAAGGAACTGTCTTGAACATACCCTCAAACATAAGAGATCATTTTGGTAATTTTCTCTTGAAAATACAAAAAACTTTAACGGAGAGACCCTTCATGAAATGACTCAATACCTGGAAATCTTAATCTAGAGTTACTTCAGTTTATCAGTATAAACCAATAATTAACCTATTATTGGGACGTACAAGTTGAAAGTAAGAGCTTATGCGTGTGTGGTTAATTAGTTGCAGGGAAATCAACCTACAAAATTATGGAGAAAGAGGTGAAGAGCGAGGCAAAGTAGCGTTGAAGCATGGAACTGTTGGCTAGGAGTGTGTTCAGTTGAGTAACAATAAATAACTCTTCGCTCATTATTAGACAATCACTTATTTACAAATTTCAGGCCGGGAAAATCCTTATTGTTGAATATTCGCTAGCAATAATTAGTCTAGAACTAATAATCAAGAAGTGACACTTTTTCTTGGTGTTTGCATACTGTTATTCAAGATTAAGGGGATTTTCACACTGAAAGGAGTTCAGAACAAGCATAAGTTTTGGATTAGTACAAACTCTCAGAAAGATTAGTACCTAGTTTTTTTAGACAACATGTACAAAGCGAACCTCTCGTCTATTTGAGTTCAGAAACTGCAAGCTAGAGAAAGGTCTAATTGTTGTGGGTCGATAATAGTACAATTGTTCCCATGGTGTTTGAACAATGTATATATGGTATAAAAGAAAAGAATTAAGGTCAAGCTTTCTTTAGGTTTCTGTATTTCAACCATCATTATCAGCTATCATATACATTTCATTATGATTTTTGCATCATCAAAATAAGCAGCAACATCGTCTGTTTGTCTTGTCAAATTATGATATTATAACATCAAATGTTAAAGGTTATATGCCACACTTCAAGAATAGTAAGGTAAACGTTCATATCAGATCAAATTGTTATTGTGCAATAAGCGTCTCTTGCACTTCATGAACAGTATTAAAATAAATGCCAATGTCAGAAGATTCAGTAGTATTCTTTAAGCTCTGCATTTAGTTCTTGATTATGAAAGTGGAAATCTAAGAATTTTGAGCAACAAAGACTGATCTTTTGATCACAAAGAGCAGCACAACTTTCTTACAATTTTTCAGACATAATAACAAATGTTGCAGATAAATCCTATGAATACCATGTCAAGTATAACAAAGAGAGCGACAAGTTTCTTACAATCTACAGACACTAGAACAAATATCGTTACAGATAAATTGTATGAATGCCATGTCAGTACAACAAAGACAGCTCTAATGCTTCTTATGATCATAAAGATCGGGGTGGCTTTTCTAACAATGCAGAGAGGTAAACTTCATCCTTGGCCTTAGGAGCAATAGACCACTTATGCTTTTTGTACCTGAACTGCAGAAACATGTACATAAAATCATCCAGATCAGTCCTATTACAGAAGAATCGATCAATCCACAACAATCCTCCTGGTCTCAATACACGATCCCAGTCAAATAAGATATAATCCAACAGCTGTAGATCGATCCAACCATCCATAAATCCAGCAGTGTGGATCAAATCCATAGTGTTATCAAAGAATGGAAGCCTTTGGTTCAATGTCACATATAGTGGAATCAAACCCCTAAGTGCTATCGTCTCGCTGAAAGGAGCTCCAAGATTTAGTGCAGTTGAGATGATCGTCACATTCTGTTCTCTCATTCTTGCAGCAAAACTCCCCGTACCAATACCGTAATCCAGACCAATTCTGATCTCCCCTGGCTTAACTTCCAATACATCTTTGATCAAGAAATCAACAGCAAGTGTAGAATTTGTTAGCCATTTTAGCTCTTCTTTCTCCATTTCAAAACAATCGGTGCATTTAGTATAGCCTCGTTTAGGATTCTTACTCGATAAGCACTCGTAGTTCCTGCAAAGGTAATTGCTCCACCTAACATTTCTGCCATCCGGGATCCTCCATAAGGACTCGTTAATAGGATAAGGTTTCTGATAAAGCTTAGAGGCCCTTGTCAAACACCTTCTCCTTGGCAAAGGATCACAACCGTTAATCATAAGCTTCTGAGCAAAATTCCAATCATCTTTACAATACGATCCGATATCATAATTCATATATTCCTCCAATTCCTTCTTCATGGACACACAAGCATGCCCTATCGTGTTATAAATCTTCTGTGTTCCAAATATATTAACCTTCTTATGTCTATTCTCTTTCGGGGTGATATACTTTCGGATCTCCTCAATCACAAAGTTATTAATCAAGGGATCTTCCTTAATTGTCATATTCCCAATTCCTTCAAATCTAGGCAGCCTAATTTGCCTAAGCGCAATATGAGCAGAGTATAAAGGCTTAATAACCTCTTCCTCCAAGAACCTCTTGTATTCCAATTTGGGAATACTCCCTTTTTCTAAATCATCTTTGTTCTTCTCCATCTCTTGTACAACCAGTTCAATCTTTTCTTGCAAACTATCCATCCTATCGAGCACTTCATCAACGCGAGAACTCAATGCTTTTATATCAAAACTATCATAAACATCCTTCACGCCATAAAAATGGCGACATATATCCTCATCATGCATGAAAAATCCAGCATTATAAAACCTAAACAAACTCGAAAGGCTCACGAGTATAACGAGTGAACCTAGTACAACCTGAATGCAACCCATTACTCTTCCTAATCTACATTTTCTAAAGCAAAAGATGGATTCACCCATTGTTCAATACTAAAATTTCAAGAACTCTTATCCTAAATTTTCCCAATCAGATGAAACCAAAAGCAGAACAAAGTTTCAATATCAGATAGAGTACATTTTCTATAAGCATTGCCCACAGAAATGGAATTCATATAATTATACTGAATAAGCAGATCAAGTACTATGTATTACCTGGATTCAGCACCAATGATGTAAAATTGGAAATTGGAAAAAGAAAAATCAAAACAGTGATAAGAACTCAAACGGATAGGACTAAGTTGATCTAAATATTCAAATGAACTAATTGCGTACGTTAGCTTAAAAGTTGAGTTAAAAGTTGCTTGAAACTAACACTAGGTGAACTAAAGAGCTGTGCAATCGTGAGTACTAAGCTTAAACAACAATTTGACATGTTCATGAGCTTGGATAAAGCGCAAATCTCGTGAAGGAAACAGCAAAAAAGCACTCAAATCTAAGCACCCCAATGGGTTTTAAATTAATATAATTTGAGATAACCAACTGAGATAAGAGTAATTACTACACATTTCTCGAGGATATAAAAAATGTATTATGCATGTGAGATAAATATAATATATTAACGTTGACTTTGAGGTAGAAGAGGAGGGGTTGTGAGTGTGGGGTGGGGGCGGGGAAAGATGAGTGTAATACTAGCTACTTAAAATTGATTTGTGGTGGCAAAGTTTAAAGAATGGTCTTGACAGTTAAAGTTCCATTTGGTTCAAAATTCTGGTTTTGGCCGTTGAAGTTTTTCTAGCTATGACAGAGAGAGTATAATGCATAGAAGTGGGATACTGTCTAGTGGCTACTTTAAAATTGATTCCATTTTTTTGGTATCTTCTAAGGCGAACATACTACTGTAAAAGCTGACTCAAGATTTTAAGTTACTGCATACGGAAAAGGACCAAATATACCCCGGCTAAATATACCAAATATTTGGACTCCTCAGTTATACTATTGAAAAGGAGGTGCACCGTTTTGGGGGATCGATGACTTAAAGACTATATTGAGAGCCATGGCTTTCTAATAAAATCTCTTCACATAGATCGTCCACCTTGAATATCGTATATTTGGACCCTCGTTATTATAAACTTTTATCTTTTTAAGTTAATCATGGTGGGATTGAGATTTTGGGGGAAGATGTGGGTTTTGAAGTGAGTAGTGCCATTAAAGACTGGATGTTGAGCACCCTCATCACCCCTAACCCATTTTGTTGTCTTGTTGGACATCCACTTTCAGAATCGGAGTTTGGCCATGGCTGCTTTGCCATCCAAACTTTACCCATAAAGCAATGCCAGCTAAAGATTTTGTGTGGCATCACTACTGACTATTTGGACTCTTTTTTTTTAATAACAAGTTCCATGTTATCTTCCAGCGGATTAACTCTCAGTTCGCTAAAGCTTTTCTCTTTTAAGTTAATCATGGTAATAGATGAAAATTTATTGAATGGTGCACCGTTTTGGGGGAAAAATTTTGATTTTTGGAAATTTGATTTTCGATGTGGGTTTTGATGAGTAGTGCCATTAAAGACTATTTATTTGTTGGTTTTTCAGAGAGTTGAGAGCCATGGCCTTATAATAACCTTTGTTGTTTGTTAGAGCTAGTAACTGAATATAAATCAGAAAGAAACATAGGGTGATATTTTTTCCAATTTTGGTGAGTGTAACGTTTTTTTCCATAAGCAACAGAATCCACCTCATCAAATGTTGCAATAAAAATAGCAAATGAAACATGGATGCTAAATTAAATGTACGAAATCATCACTTTCTACGTATGACCGTTCAAGGTTGAATGAACTTGTTTTTATGAATGCAAATTTTAATGGGTTTTATAGATAGGTTGAAATGGAAGATCAAGTGAAGGGTATAAGATAACAACAAAGATATTGAATTCACCACGTGGTGTTTGATTTATGGCTCAGATTTTGTATATTTTTATTTGGCCCTTTTCCATATAACATGTTGTTGTCTTGTTGATTGATGATCTCTTCACATACGTCTAAGTCTTGGTAGAAACAATTATCCAACACCTGATGACTTTATGAAATAATTTCCAACCACATAAATTTTTATGATTTATTTTAGATTACAAATTTAAAAAATCTTTCTTTATTTTTTAAATTTCGTGTCAAGTCAAACACTTCATTTTAAACGAATAGAGCACAACATAGTGTTGAATCCACGACTTTTTGCTACAATACATGGTTAGGTGACAATCCACTAAGGCACTAACATTCAATAAATTGTCAATTTAAATGAAGACTTAAACTCAAGATTTACATGCCCGTCTCTTGTTGAACTCCATGGGGTTTTGGGGATGTCCCCCTATCATTTTTGGGATGAAAATTAGAGACGCAAACTAAAGGATTGCCCTTCTTTTGGGGGCGGTGAACTTTAAATTTTTGACAACTTATATTTGTGGTCTTTAATATGCCCCATCTTGTATTGATTTTTTAGTCTTTATATTTTTGCCGCTGTCGCTCAACATCGTATAACCCAATTCAAGAATAATAAGCGTTTATGCAAGGAACACCCCTAACATCCACAGAAATCAATATTTCTTATCCAAATGGGTTCTCTAATTTCAAAACCATGATTTCGAACCACCTATTAGACAACTCCTTGTTCTCTTCCAATATTCAAGCAAAATTAAAAAAAAAAAAAAAATTGCAAGATTTATGCAAGGAATTAAAAAGTCTCACACATGTTATTTTCCACAACATCACACTTGTGAACGAAATATGCCGTAAAAGGCTCATAATGCATAAAATCCTCCATTATCTTGGACCCAATTTGGCCATTGTGAACCCATCTCCTCTTTAAACTTGACTTCAAAGATAGCCTTAGAGCATCTCTAAAACTCGCCTTTCTTCTCCTCTCCGCTCTTGTGTCAATTACTCCAAACATGTCTAGCACATCTCCTTGTCGGTGATAATAGATTTATGACAGAATAAGTCCCTTCCAAAAAGTGTGCAAAGTACCAAAAAATAAAAAAAGTTAAAAAACATACCGAAATGTCCTCTACTAAAATCCGAAATTTTATTAAAATGGAAATTTGAATCTCTTTTTGGTCCGAATTCAACTTTCACCATTTCAAATTTATCAAGTACTTTATGTTACTCAACTATGTTTAGTCTCTGTATCCACCACTGCCCAGGCAATAAGGATACATTTGGTTGTCCATTCTTGCCAAAAATAAAAAATAGTTAAACACGCCTACCAATAGCTCACCTTTTGCATGTAATTAAAACAACCATCGAATCCTATTATTTTTGGTTGTTCCGCACCCATCCAACTCAAACCTCCTTTGCTTAAATGCTAAAGAAGTACTTTTCCTGTGTTCAGTCTCCTTATCAATTTTAACCCAACAACTACTTCCTGGATTGGTTTGCTTGATCATGTCAAGATAGTCTTTCGCATTCCACTCAATATTTTCTATCATAACCCTCCGTTTTTCGCCCCATAAGGCATAACTTTTCCCTTACCAATTCCAATTTCCCATATCTTATGTAAGGTTGAGAAACAATAACTTCCTTCTATTAGCTTAGAAGTACACATCTTGTTTTTGTTCAAAGGAATACATACATCAGAATGGGATGATAGGTAATCACCTTAAAATCACTTTGTCAAAAGTTAGTCGCCAACACCCACTTACACTTGGTATTTTTACACTTAGCCTACCCTATGGCTATCATTTGGTCTTATTCAAGCTTCCCATATTCTACAGCATAGTCTTTTACACCATCAAAGACCATTCCAAGCTCAAAACAAACCAACAATAATACCTAACTTTTTTGCTTTTCCTTCTGTATAAAAATCTACCCTAAAGCATCACATCAAGACTATATTCACTCCAACAACAGAGCTATCAATATATTCCTCATCTCCACCCAATTTCCCCGCATATTTGTTAGACTTATTTTTCCCAATAGCTTCAAACCCTCTATCTATACCACCAGCCTCTCCAACTGAAATTTCTTGAGTTGCAGCAGCCTTTTTTTTCTTTATTTATTTACTTCTTCTTTCTTGTCTAACTCCTCATCTATATCCGACCCATCTTCCCGTGGTATTTCTCACAGGAATCACTACTCACAAGTATATATTAGATGCTTCTTCACCTAACTTGTCATGCCATATACAAACTCGGGAGTAACGCCAACACCCTCCGATCTAGGTTATCATAAGTATGTCGGTTATCAAGAAGCAACTTCAACACCCTCTTTATCTAAGTTATCGGCATAACCCCTTTTGATGTCCTAGTTTGACTAGAAGAAACTCCTTTTAAGAGACAAGTATATGAATGAAGGACATATACATGAAAGGGGCCTCATTTTTTAGGTCTTTTATTAATTTAAACATTGAATTCTCTAGTATTTGCTTTGGTAAAAACCATCAATCGATAAATTTTTAAAAAAAAATTTAGTAGTCTTTCTCGATATACCCGATGATCGACACTAAAAAGGGTTTGAATTTTCACAAAGGTCCCAGTAGTGAACCCAATGAGTTTTAGTCACCAAAAGGGCACACTTTTAAGGCATATTTTACGAAATTTAAAGATTTATAGTAACGAAAGGGACGGAATATACTAACTTTCTAATCCCACTCGCCACAAACGACTACTACACTACAAATATAGTAACGGAAAGAAAATTAAACAAACACGAAAAAACTAAACTAATCTCAATCCCACTCGCCACCATTAACAACTAATCTAGAGAGATACAAAGGTTTAAGATACTTACACGTAAGATATTATCCTCAAAACACCTTTAATCGAGAATATGTGGTGAGGGAACATTGGGAACCCGTTAAAAAAAAAACAAATTTTCCACATAAGTGTGCAAAAAGCTAAAATGCAACGTAAAACTAATCAGAGTCTTAAAAAGTAAAACCCTAGATAGCTTAAACAAAAACATTATGAACACGAATTTTAAGCCCGTCCACTATTACACCGCAAACTGAACTATTGGATCCGTAGTTTTGCTAGTGGGCCAAGATGCTCTTTGATCTTATTCAGAGCCCTTAAAAAGGATGCAGCTCGTTGGGCTCAGTTGGGGACTGTCAAGTTGTCAAGTAATTCTGATAACTAACAATAAACTAGTTGGGCCTCCATCTTGTTCTAACTGCAAACCTTATGGTCTCTCCAAATTTCTTACTAATATATTTTTGGAAACAGTAAAGAGATTCATTACTACATTTTAAGAACCACAGATTTATGTCATGAGTAGAAAAACATAAAAAATTTCTAATACTTTTTATTTTATTTGATATAATACTGGACTAAGATGAGCATAAATAGAACAACAAAAATAGTGAAAATTTATGTAGCCGACCCCAACTTGCTTGAAATTGAATTGTAATCATTATTGCGATAAACATTTTGAGTGTTCATCAAACCATCCATCACAGTACAATTTATGAGTTTTAAGGTATAAATTACTAGCATATAGTACAGTATATTTCAAATGAGATATAGTATCTTTCTTTAACCTATACAATTTAATTTTAATTATAAGTTAAATATCTAGACATTATAGTAGAGCATAAAAACTGGTAAATCAGCAGGCTAACATTTATACTTGAAAGATTAATTAATTGACATTTTCAATGTTTCACTCCTTCACAATGCCTACTTTCCAAGGCGGATCCAGAGGGGCGATATGGGTCATCGGAATCCCCTTTGTTGGAAAAATCACATTGTACATATAATAGATGATGAATTCCTTTATTAAAAATTATGTCTCCACCCTTGCTTCTTTTCATATAAGATTCCCAATAATCTAGCAATTTTGTTATAGATTAGAGAGGAATCTTGTGAGTATTAGTCCTGTAGCAATAGGCTGGGGCAAGAATTCTTCTGGTCCCCTTTTCTCATTTTTGTTTCCTTTTTGTTTCAACAGTAAGATACTCCACAGGTTCCCAAAAACGTGGTGCTTGAGAGTCTCTTTATAGGTTTTCACATAAAAATGACTTGGAAACCTATAAAGTTGCTAACCCTAGATGTGTCAATAAGAGAAGCTTGCTGTTTTCTTTAAAATATATTATTGTTACCGTATCTGAAATGATACTACAGTATTAACTAGGAATAGATTAAGCTAATTAGCAAAAGCAAGTTTGTCAGACCAATAAGAATGTTCTGCACAACTACAATTAATTAAGTTATATAATCGCGCCAGCAAAGTAAATAAACTTTACATCATTAGTTCAATTTGATTGATCACTATAATACGTAGGTTATTACTCTATTATTTTTAGGTTCGCATATCAAGCTTGCTATAAGGAGTTACCTATTGTTATTGGTTAGAATACACTCACTCAAAAATAGAAAAGAAACTATTAGAGTGGAATTCCTATCACTAAGGTATTGAAGCGTAGCCCAATTTATTGTGACGGTCGATTTATTGAGTCCTTCTATTTGATAACTCATGGTTTAATCTCATACAGATGATAAAAATGTGAGGAAAAATTAATTTGCGAGAGACTGTGACCTCTGAATGATCTTGAAGCAAATAAACATTAATCCTACTAAGAACAATACTTGAACTCTCGAATCAGCTTGATTTTGAAAATTGATTAGTATTAACGCCTAGTAGGAACACATAGAACGTGACACTAGTACCACAAACAACTACTGCAATTATTAAGCGATTTATGCTAGTAAATAAATTAGCTTATCTAAGCATAACTGACTATAGTGGCGTTTGCTCCTTCCACAATTTAAATAAGCAGCATTAACTGAAAAAGTCTGTTGTGAAAGATAAGGATTAGCCAAAGTTTAAGAAGATAGATTACTGAAGCGATTTCTTAATTAATGGGCATAGTACTCTTGGGCATTATGTGGAGATGGATGCAAAATTCTGAAGTTTATGGGTTATAGATTTTAGGATAGGAGACGAGTAGGTCAACAATTTGGTTTGGGATAAATTATTTAAATACATTAAATAAATTTCATAATACAAATACAGAATTTAGCTTAAAACTATACATTGTGTTGTCTTGAATTTCCTATCTTATTTGGATTCTACACCAATCAAAAAGGTTTTCTGAAAACGTTTTTTTGGTAGAAAAGGACTCTTTTATATCTATTATTTTCTTAGAGGAGAAGTTTTGGACTCCTATAAATAGAAGATCTTTTCTTCTCATCCATAACACAGTAGCATCCATCCACAATGTAGTCATTTAGAGAGTTTTTATTAGAGAAGAATCTTTCTCTCACTAGGTTTTATGATTTTATATTAGCTTTTAATGTGTTATCAAACCGTATTAGAATATTATCACTCTTTTAGTATGTCTTTCTTTATTGTTGGCGATTTATCGTTGATCAAAGTTTGCAGTTATTAGTTTTCGCATGACGCCTTGTTATTTCGATCCCAACACATTGCAGTAAAAGTTATATATTGAGGAGAAAAAACTAGTATTCCATTAAAAGATTAAACTAGTACTCCATTAAAAGCGGATTCTGCAATAAACTTCATCGCAGAAATTTAATTTAAATAAAATAAAGGTGAAAGGGGTGTGGCTGCGGACATATATAGAGTAACAAAGCTCGACAAAGACCTAAATCTTATGCGGTAATTAAACACTAGGGTTTCGTATCAGTGACTAATTAGGGTACATGAAAACGTGCATAAATGTCGTCCATTCATTTTTATCTCTAGTGTTAATAGTTTAATTAAAGCCAGTTTAAGGAAATTAAAAATTATTTTGCAAGTACTTATATATAGGGGGATTTAGGGGACGGGGACCATTATGTACTAGAGGATGACTAAAAAGCTTTACTTGTTTTAACTTTTGAAAAGGGTGTTTTCCCCAAAGCAGCTTTGTTAATTTGCGAATTAGTGGATTCGATTAGATTTTCACTTAATAATTTAAAACCCCTCATCTTGGTAACTTTGACTGAAGAGTCAAGATCTGAATTTAATTTGTTTAATTAGTTAGTAGTATTCATGGTACAATCAAAATACAGATAAATCTAACCTATGTGAAATAATCAAATCGCAGGTATAGTTGTCTCATCTCAATCTGGAGTATTTTTTTTCAAAAAAAAAAAAAGGACGATATAAACATTGAGGATTTTATATATCATGTCAGTGTAATTTTTTTTTTTTTTAATTATTAGGTCATCCAAAAGAAGTAAATTTTCATTAAAATTTGAAATTTGTAATCTTGAAAATAAGACAATTATCTGCTTCTGCAAATAAAAGTGACGTAATGCGGTAATAGTATAAAAATCCCCTAAACTGACGGTATTGTTTCAACACTAATCTTTGTTCTTATAAGATAGTGTGACAATTTCGATATTTATTGATTCTTAACCCTCAAGCGAAACCTAAATGTACATCATATATATTTGTATGGAGCTACATATATCTATATAATACTAGTTATGACCCTTTTTCTTTTCTTAGCCCCCGTTTGGCCATAAAAATTATTCACTTTATTCCGAAATTTTTTTTTACTTTTTTCCGGAATCAGCGTTTGGCCATGAAAATTTCGAATACAACTGGAATACCAAAAACTCAAAAAACTTGTTTTTCAAAAAAAATTCACTTTTTTACAACTACATTTCACCAAAAACTACAATTTCAAAAACTATGGCTAAACACAACTCCAACTCCAACTCCAAAATTCCAAAAAAGTAAATTTTTTTTGGTATCTATGGACAAACGGGTCCTTAATAAAGCATTCACGCAAGATATCACCTCCCGAGCTATGACCTTCTAAGTAGTACATGTAGGTCAATCACTTGACAAATACATATATACAATACCATGGGCAAAATCCACCTTATCCGGTACAGAATACATGTGAATTTACTGTTTCCAACTCAAGTTATATATACAGTTAAAATTTATTAGTATGTAAATATATACTTATTACATACATAAATGCGCAAGCTCTCTAAATTAACACTCGTTATCATATAAAAGTAGTACTATATAGTGAATTTTCGCACCCACTCACTTAAATTCCTAAACCTACTTATGTACACTATACATATAAACATTTTATAAAAGATATATAGCAACGTGTCTGCATTTTAGAAGATCAACAAAATCCACAATTATTTTTCACCAATTAATCGTGTGTTAATTAAGATGGTGGATGAACATGTGAAATTGGTTCCAATAGCCAATGTGGGAAGAATCATGAAACAAATCTTGCCACCAACTGCAAAAATCTCCAAAGAGGCAAAGGAGACTATGCAAGAATGTGCATCAGAGTTTATAAGTTTTGTTACTGGTGAAGCATCTGACAAGTGTCACCAGGAGAATCGAAGGACGGTTAATGGAGATGACATCTGTTGGGCTCTCAGTTCACTTGGTTTTGACAACTATGCTGAGGCCATGTTGAGGTATTTGTATAAGTTGAGGGAGTTTGAAAGACTAAAGGCCAATCAGAACAAAGGTTCAAATAACGATGAAGATACGGATGAAGAAGCTGCAGCAAGTGAATCTGAGAAGCAAGAAACTAGTACTCCTCCAGCACCATTAGAGTTTAATGTAATGGAGAGGGGTAGCTATAATTAATGATAGGGAACTAAAGGGGATGATTTGTAGTTTCAATTCGGAAAAATTTGGATCATTTCTCGATTTGTGCAAAGTCATGCTAATCTTCTCGATCCGATTCTTTGGGAAAGAATCAGCTACTTTGAATTTTGTCCTTGAAATCTTCGGAATAATCATTATTCTCATGTATTTTCTCCTTAATTGGTCTCTCTTTTTGTTTTCCTGGAGAATTAAAGAAGGATTCAATTTCCTGAACTTCAGCTATAGGTTCATGTATCTAGGTTAACTTTTGACCTAAACTAAGACCATGTGTTATTGAAGAAGCAAGCTCACTCTTATTCCAAGAACCAGAGGAAGGTATTTTATCCGATAATGAAGTTAGAATTTTTTGGTTTGCTTTTCTCTTCTCTTCTCGTTGGTAGTTTCAGTCGACTTTGTTTTGGACCTTCTTTTTTACTATATCTGTTTATTGAATTGGTAGATATACAACCTTAATTATAAGCTTCAGATTGAAAGTATCAGCTCTTACCTTCTCCATAAACGAAGAAAGGCAAGACTAAGTCGTTTAGTTGTTTTCTATTTTCATTATGCCAAAAGATATATCTATCCTTTAATTAGTTCCAATTTTCAACAACAGCTTTGAGTATCAGGAAATCGGAGTGTGTATTTGTCTTTGGAAAAAGTGCAAAGTATAAGGAATTAAAGCAAATGATTAGAATTCTGGCATTTTTTGTGACTTTTTTCTTCTCAAGATATATCAGTTCCTGGTTTCTGAAAAATCTTCCGATCAACTGGTACTCCTAAATCAGATGCCTAAAACTATCATGATACCTGCCAAAATACTTCATATAATATTTAATTTGCTGATCAAAATAAGCAAAGCTAATACTAATAGGATGACTTCAAAACCAATCCGATCATTAATCCCCTTCCCACCACCATCTGCCCCAAATTCATCCATAGCATTAGTCGATCTACTGTTTTAAGGCTGGACATCCTTAATGAATACTAATATACTTAAGTGGATTTGTCTTCTGGGTCGAGCTCGTCGGACGGGCTTGCCTGGTGCGGGTTATCTCTCCTGTGTGGTTTGCGAGCTATTGCACAGGAGCGGTTTACCTTGTGCACACCCGAAGGATAGCGGCTGCGGATTCCTCGTCATAAAAAAAATTATAAAGCTTTAACTCATGAAGCATTTATTATCTCAAACAAGGGATGCTAACATATGATGATGATAACTTGATTGTATATGACTGTGTTTAGTTCCTAATATCTACTGATCGGGGCTGTGGTAGAACTGAATTAACATGCCTATTATTATTATTTCTCAATCGTTTAGGTCAGCCGTTACATAAAGCTTCACTAATTATATGGCTCCATTTAAGCTTAATTATCTCAGCCCAATATAAACTAAAAGTTCTCTATATTTTCTACAGAAATATAAATCTTTGACTAGGCTATAAAGGACTCCTAGAGAACATATTCCAACTAATTGGTATCGCGCATATAGATCTGCTTCTTCTATTGTGCCATATTTTTCACTAGTTTTACATGGTCAAGGGGTTGCATGAAAGTATTTCAAGACAACTTCCTTCCATGTTATTTTATGTCTAGCTCTCTCATCCTCTTTTAACTCATTCACTAGCCATGATTTTACCAAGTACACGTACGTACGTCATCTAGAGATTGATATAGGATATGGTCAAAAATATCTCAAGTGATCGACCTTCACATTTATCCTTGGCATGTGCTACTTGCACCTTCCACTTAATGTGGTCATTTTTAATCTTGTATTACTATACGTCCTTAGAATCCGCATCTCAACAACACTCATCTCATGGATATATATGTTGAACATTAGCGATCCAACATTCACTCCTATATAACTTCGGAATCGGGGTACTTTAATTTCACCACTTATCGGGTGTCCTGTCACTTTTTAGTATAACATTAAATAGCTTGGTAAAACATCCTGCTCCAAAGTCCAACCTCTCCCAAGACACTTCGAAACTTCTATGGGAATATCACCCCCGAACCACATGCTTTTCTAATTTTCATGGCATCATTTACCTCTATCGGCCTAATAATTCTATGAGTGTAACTAAAGTTTCCATCACAACTATTGATCTCTTGGTTTGAATAGAACAGAAATTCTTTCAAAATGCAATCTTTTGGACAACAATGGTTTTCATAATTCCTGAACTAGGCATATCATTATAAGGACATTTTTACAGTAAATAATGAACGTCAAAGTACAACATGCTAATACTTTAGTAATTTGTATCGACAATTTGAGTTTAACCAGGACTTTTGGAATTAGGGTTTCTGTAAAGGCAGTGGGGGACCACTCTTCCAATATCTTCCTGGAAGAGGGATCCTAGCTAGTGGGGAGCTGGCCCTGTATCTTGTAGCTGAAACCACTGTTCCTCCATCCTTTTTTACCCGCTTCACTAAAAAGTGATTTAGATCACATGTTATAGTACTAATATTTTTCGATGTTTTGCTTTAATGAGAAAGTAGAAACGTATTAACCACTGTTCCCTAGTTGTGCTTTTTAAGTGAAGCACCATGTAAATGACATCATGCATGATGTGTAACCAGTACCACAGTCAGAGAAATAGGAGGGAACAAATCAAAAGGCCTTAATTAATTAAGAGATAATTAAAAACATGTTGGAATCTTGATATGTTGGACAACTATATGCAGGTGAAAATTGGATACACCATGTTTGCTATATATCGATCTTCACACCTACTGAGACATAATATAATTAAGTATATAAAAGTATTGTGTTATATTTGGCTAGCAATTTATGTTTTTGGATAATATGGTCACACAGCTCAAACATTAAAACATCTGTTCTCCGGCATGACATGATGGAAGAATGGTGCTTTGGCATTAGTGAATTACGTACATACTATAATTAAGCTGATGAAAACTGGGGTTGCACGGCATATCTGAGCTAGGTACTTCTGTTTTCCTTATGTCATTAAGTCTTAATTGCCCTCTAGTAGACCAACCAATCCGCAACATGGATTTGTGTTCCTATGTGTGAGGATGTCGACACTCGACATGTACATAACAGTTAAAAGAGGAACCAGCTTAATGGTTTATACAAAGGGCACATCTCTTCAGACCTACTAATTTTCAGTGGATATATCCTCCTAATCAAAGAAGCGGAGTAAGAGCATATACAACTCAGGCAAATAACAAATTATATATAAGAGAAGAATTTGAACGAATTCCCCCATTCAAATGTCGGAAACGCCTAATTAGAATGATCTGATGAGTATTCTTTATTAAGAATTCATGAACTATTATTGCTCTAACAAATCCCAACTCATAATTAGGTCTCCACAAAAAATAACCAATTCTATAGGAGTTTATGCCTTAAACCCCCAACCCCCCCGCCCTTCCCGGAAAGCCCTTTTGCTGGATTGTTGGTCCGCAGCCCCGAAAAAGACCAATTGGCATAGGCCATAGACAGAGAAGATGAAAGAAAGACATAGGAATTTCCCCCTGAAGCTAAAGGGGCCGTTATGGTTATCTCATATCCCCTTTTTCTTTTCGTATGATTTTGCTTACTATATCTGCTGTTGTAGCATTATAAATTGTATTGTTACTCTTGTTGCAGGAGTTGGACATCCAATTGCTTCGATTTGAATTATCTGGAGAATGCAATGCCTGATAGCAGATTGGGCAAAACCACTAAAGAAAAAAATCTATTGAATTAGCAAAAAGGGAGAGAGAGGGATTCGATGTTCAAAACTATACACACACACCCACACCCACCCCCCCGCCCCCCACCCCGCAACCCCCCGGAAGATATAGATATAGACATATGGAGTATGAGAATTCATGAACTATATGTGCATGCCAAAAGAGACTAAAGGGTCGTTTATTTTAACAGATTGTCTATAAGGTAATTGCATACCACTTTTTTTATATTCTCCATTACTGTGCCAATTGGTGGTATTTTTTACAAGAGGAGATGAGGAAAGAAAATTTAAAAAGAAGGGAAAGATTGTGACAGCTGTTGTGATGGTTGTGTTATTGGAGTGGACAGTGATGGTGAAAGGTCATCTTGCATGAATATTCGGCTAGACACTGTCCGGATGATATTGTGACTTTGTTAAAGATTGAAATGAAACATATTTGTTCAGAACAGTAAGTGGTTGTAAAAGAAAATTAAAACAAATGCATTTACGAGTTGAGGTGTGAATGATTCAAAAATTTAAGATTTCCAATAAAAGAAAACAAACGTGGCCTAACTCTGTTACCCGTTAAGGTCTTTTCAACAACATTAATTATTGGCTCCAAATGTTATTGCACAGAAGTAAACAGAGTATAATGAGAAAGGGAGGCTTGCCAAGCTCACCAGTATGGTTTAGACTTTTGACACTGAAGTTTCTCAGCAAAAGCAAAGACCAAGAGGTAAGAAGCTCCAAATATCCAATCAAGTAGATATAAAACCACTCAGATATCAATTTCAGGTTTTCCTTACAAGTTTCCACATTTCAGCAGACAATACAGTGAAGATCAATTTGGGAAACCAATAAAGTTAAAACAGACACGGTTGAACCATCTCAAGGAAAAGTGGAAAACCACCAAGTCAACCATTTGTCTGCTCATTCGTGCACATCTTTAGGATCATCTAGATCCAATCAAACATCAACTTTGACTCCATCTGCAGCGGTTAGACTAAGTTCAGGCATGGCGGTTCAAAATTCCATCCGTAACGATGCTTCTCTCAACCTGATGCAAATGTAGTAGACTATATCTTCCGGTCTAACTTGATTTTCTACTCTATATTAGGAAACTGATGAGCAGCAACGATGAACTATTTCCACCAGCCAAATAGCATATGCTTGAAGCTACAACTTGAGTCAGAGCAGCTCAAGAGATGTCCGTAACCTCATTTGAGCTATCTTTGGATCTATGCTTCCTTTTCTTACTCCTGCATTTACAAACCGGCATCATTCTCTGGCTGGTCCATAGACAGACCGATAGATAAATACAGAAAGAGAGGAAGATCCCACAAACAAGTCTACGTATGTATGGCGGAACCAAAAGACGGAAAAATGACAATCAAATCAGAGTTGATTGAACGTACTTGTCATGCGACCCCGGATCAAGACATGATTTGAGTTTCCGATCAATGTGCTTCACATCTTTGGAAGTAGGAGTCGAAAGTTTACCAATCTGTTCAAGTGCCAAGAGTTCAGGCAGAAAGAGGACTACGTTAAACCCAAAAGAAGATTTCGGGGAAGAAGCCGGTAATATTTCCAGAAAGAAGAAGAGAAAGATAAGCAATTCCAGGCATGCAGTAATAACAGGGTTAAGTACTTGCCAAAGAATCAATGGCATTTATAGAACCAGTAAGTTCTGAAATGGCATGACCTGGATGATCACGTGATAGGACACTTCTCAGGTACCTGGTTGAAGACTCATTATCATGTCAATCAGCGTATTAAGGGATTATTATGGATTAGGTCCAAATGAGAAAGGGACTGAAACCTCTCAAAATCAAATAGGCCATGCACTGCGTTAGCTCTATGCAATGCTGCCAATGCCAACTGAAACAAGGAAAAAGAAACTTAAATCAGAAAATTATCTAAGAAATGAGCATAGGAGTATTATCTGTAGCACATTTTAAAAGAACAAATCATCACATAGAACACAAAAGCCAGATATTTGCTCAACTGTGGTATCCAACAAGGTCATCAGATTAATTTCTCAGATGTCAACTATGGTACCATTCGGTGATCATCTGAAAAAGTTTCTTCATATACGTTTCAATTTTTTCCAAATCGCAGTCTTGTCCTCTTTCAAAACAGCTATCATCTAATATTGACTCGTCACATGATTTGTCCTGTGATAAATATGACTCCTCTGGGCAAGACGTGACCAAAATAAAGAAGAGCTCCTCCTGAATCTATCCAGTGTTCTCAAAAGCGAAAAGCGCAAAAAAGCTCTAAGGTTAGCTGGGGCTTTAAGCGCAAAGCGCAAATTAAGCGTGGGCTTTATGAAAAAAGGCGCAATGGTGCAATATATATATATATATATATATATATATATATATATATATATATATATATATATATATATTTAGTCCAAGACTAATGATAATAAGCATGATCCTGAATCTATCCAGTGTTATCAAAAGCGAAAAGCGCAAAAAAGCTCTAAGGTCAGCTGGGGCTTTAAGCGCAAAGCGCAAATAAAGTGTGGGCTTTAATGAAAAAAGGCGCAATGGTGCAATATATATATATATATATATATATATATATATAGTCCAAGACTAATGATAATAAGCATGAATAACAAATATATGGACAAAGAAATTGTACAAACATTACGATAAACTTAAATATCAATTATCTAGTGTCACCTCTTCAAGAGAGGCTCATTGGCAAGGAAAGTATGTCTTAGAACCTTGATGATGACACTGAAGCGCAAATAAAGCGAGGCGAAGTGCTCAACATGTTTTGAGCCTCGCTTCAGGGCTCCTTTGACAACACTGAATCTATCCAAAACAACCTTATGGGCACATTATTCAATTATGAGTGAAGGCTTTCCTTTGTTATAGAAATCTATTGACAGCAGTTGGAACTTCCACACCACTTGCACATCGACAGTAAAGGTAATGAAAAGCATTACAATGATCTGAGAAGAATTATGAGCATTATGAACCAGAGTTGCAAAAAGAGGCGAACCTAGAGAATAAGTTATGGGTTCATCCAAACAAGAATTTTTGGCTCAAACCCTGTATATGTGTTTAACAATACACTAAATAAGCACAAACATTAGACTTCAAACCAGTAAACTGAATGGATTATGGTAAAATTCCAAACTCGAACACACAAATTTCAAATTGTGGACCCGCCTCTGGTTGCAAAGTGCAAACTACTGTGCTTTTGGGTTAAGAGAAAAGGAGAGAAAAGAATGCACACGAATATTAGGAATATAGTGATTTTTCTGGGTTGGTTTTCTGAAATAATTCTAAAAAGAGAAGGGAAAAGGATAAGATCTGAAAGGATAACATAATTGTTGAAAGCTCTTTTGGGGGATCTTACTTGGAGAGGAGGGGGAAATCACATAAATGCTTCTAGGATTGACAGATTTCTTTATTCATCTCTTTGGGATGAATTGTGTTAACATATTAATCAGAGTGTCCTGCCTAGTCTGGGGTCAGACCATAATCCAATTATGTTGACATGTGGGGACTGGTCCTTCAAAAAAACTTATTTCAAGTTTGAAAAATGGTGGCTAAATGTGGAGGGATTCAGAAGCAATGTACTGGAATTTACCTTATCCCAAAAAAAATCTTATCCCAAAAAAAAAAAAAAAAAAAAAAAAATGTACTGAAATGGTGGAGTTCTTTTGATGCTCCAGGTAGACCTGATTTCAAATTAGCTGCTAAATTGAGCTTATTAAAAGGGAAACTCAAAGAATGGAGCAAGGAACATAGAGGAAATTGGACGGAAAGAAAAGGTCAAATCCTGGAACAAGTTGGCAGTCTTGAAATCATCCAAGATCAGATACCTTTAACTGAAGATGAGCAATTACAGAAGGCTCACTTGGCTATGGAGTATGAAGAAGTGGCAAAAAATGAAGAAATAGCTTGGAGACAAAGATCTGGAGTCCAATGGATCAAGAGTGGAGACAAAAACACAAAGTACTTTCACAGGACGGCCACAGCTCACAATTGATTCTCTGCAGATTGATGGAGTTAGCTTATCTGATCCTTTGGCTATTAAGAATACAATTCTAGAATTCTACCAGGATCTATACAAGGAAACAGAAAGCTGGAGACCAAATCTGAACATTCAAGGTGTTCAAACTATTACAATAGAGGAGCAGGACTGGCTAACAAGGTAGTTTGAAGAGGAGGAAGTATTGGAAGGGATCAAAATATGTGCTGTTGACAAGGCACCTGGTCCGGATGGGTACACAATGGTCTTTTTTCAAGCTTTCTGGGATATGTTGAAGGAGGACTTGATGCAGACTTTCCAGAATTTCCACTCTCAACAGATGTTTGAGAAAAGTTTCAATGCCACTTTTGTGCTTTGATTCCTAAGAAGGTGGGTGCAGTTAAACTAAGGGACTTCAGACCTATTAGTTTAATCACTGGAGTATACAAGATAATTGCCGAAGTGTTGGCAGAAAGGTTATAGAGGGTGGTGAGCAAGTTGGTCAACAATCATCAAATGGCTTTCATTAAGGGGAGGCCAATAATGGTGCTGCATTAATAGCAAGTGAATGCATTGATAACAGACTCAGAGGTGATGATCCAGGTGTAATGTGTAAGCTGGATATTGAGAAGGCTTATGATCATATAAACTGGAACTCTCTAATCAACACTTTTAAGACAGATGGGGTTTGGAAACAGGTGGTTAAAGTGGGTGGAGTTCTGTATTAAAACTACTAGGTTCTCTATTCTTGTAAATGGAGAACCTGTGGGTTTTTTCCCACCAGAAAGGGGGCTCAGACAAGGGGATCCTTTGTCCCCTTTTCTCTTTATTATAGCCATGGCAGGTCTGGACAGCATGAAGAGGATAGCTTCTCAAAATTGTTGGATCAGAGGTTTTAAGGTGGGGAACAGGGAAAATGAGTACATGGAGATTTCTCATCTACCGTATGCTGATGATACAGTAGTGTTCTGTGAAGCAAACCATGAACAAATTTGCTATCCAAGGGTAATATTGGTGGTTTTTGAAGCTTGCTCTGGGCTGAAAGCTAACTGGAGGAAGAGCAGCATCTTCCCAGTCAATGAGGTACAGCAGATTCAAGTACTTGCTAACATTCTGAATTGCAAGATTGAGAAACTGCCCACAGTTTATCTTGGCATGCCATTGGGTTCAAAGCATAAAGCAGTGGAAATATGGGATGGCATCATTGAGAAGACTGAAAAGAAACTTGCCCTATGGAAGGCTCAATACCTTTTCTTGGGGAGAAAGACTCACTTTAATCAACTCTGTTTTAGATTCTATACCAACTTATGTGATGTCTCTTTTTCCAATTCCTAGCAAAGTGGTCAAAGCTTTGGATACTCTGAGGAGAAATTTTCTATGGCAAGGAAACAAAGTGGAAAGAGGGTTCAATTTGGTAACTGGGATTCAGTTCAACAAAGCAAAATGGATGGAGGTTTGGGGGTGAAAAATCTAAAGCTGCAGAATAAATGCTTGCTAATGAAATGGCTTTGGAGATATAATCAGGAAGACCAAGCATTGTGGAAGAAGTGATTCAACATAAATATGGCCAAGCTGAACAATGGCGCACAAATGAAGTGACAGATACCTATGGTGTGGGGGTATGGAGGACCATTAGATCCTTCTGGTTGGCCTTGAAGACAATTGTAAGTATAAAGTGGGCAGGGGTGACAAGATCCGTTTCTGGAAGGAGAATTGGAGTGGACAAGGGACTCCGCAAGTTCTGTTTCCTGGACTATTTTCTATATGCACCAATCCTGATAGCAGAATAGAGGAGATGTGGTCTCCTCAGGGATGGATTTTGGTCTTCAGAAGATTGTTAAATGATTGGGAAATAACATAGGTAGCAGAAATGCTGACAATAATTGGTGGATATACAGGAACTAATCTAGAACCAAACAAGATAATATGGATGAAGTGCTTCACATGGCTGGTAGCTAGGAGGGCATGCCTGACTCATGAAGCATTACAGAAGAGAGGAATTTCCATTGCTTCAAGGTGTTCACTATGTAAGGAGGCCATAGAGACAAACAATCATCTTTTCCTTCATTGTAGAGTAACAGCACAAGTGTGGGCATTATTCTTCAACTTGGCCAAGGTGAACTGGTATATGCTAGAACACACATGCAGATCTTCTAAGATGTTGGATCAGAAGGGGAGGGAGCAAGAGTCAAAAGCTATGGTGGAAAACAGTACCTGCTTGCATTTGGTGGAACACCTGGAAGGAAAGAAATGAAAGAATTTTTTAAGGCAAAGAATGTACAGTACAGAAGATCAAGTGGAAGGTCATCACTTCTTTAGGTTTTTGGTCTAAAGAGCAAGATATAAAAGAGGAAGTTCAGCTAGTGGACTTTTTAGGTTTATTGTAATTAATTTCAGGAAATGTAAATTCTTTGGAGGTGGCCAGCATACCCTTAATGCTGAGGAATACAAAGTTACCAGTCCCAAAAAAAAATGTTGAAAGCTCAATTTCAGTTTTCCACAAAGGTTTATAGAAATAGATGGAAAAAATAAAGACTTTTTGTGATGCAAGGAAATCCATTTTACTGGAACAAAAAGGAGAGACAAACATAAGTTAACCCATTGAAAGAAATAAAAACAAAAACCCTAAATGCTTAGAGATGTCCCGTGATGAGACCTATGGTGAAAGGGCCAGTGAATATCGTCTTCTGGGTTTGAATGATTAATTACAATCCCATTACTTTTCTTAGGATAATTCCTAACTCAATAAACACTACAGTATATCAATAGAATCAGTAGGGCAATACTAATCCTGAACCATCTAATGGCATCTTGTTAACTATTGGTTAGCTCATCCATAACTAGGGTAAACAAGTACAGACTTAAGATAGATCCTTCACACATGGGAAGCTCCTTTGTTCCTTCTCTATCAGACTTACACTGGTGATTGGCTGATCGCTCCTCTGCACATATGTTATATGGCATTTATGTATTTGATGTGAATTCCTTTCTTCTCACACTTAACCAAGTGAATATTTTTGAACTTTATAATATGTTCTATTTAGATTAATTGAATACCATTCTTCCTCTCCCAAAATAATTCGGATCAATCATCAAACAAAAAACATAGCCTCGGTTAGTTGCCACTTGCCAGAGATAGTCAAAGTTAATTGTCAAGATTAGTTAGGAGGAGCTTATGGAAATTATAGCTAGAATAGCTGCTTTTTAAATGTCAAACGAGCTAGATTTGATCTAGTTTAACCATACGAGAAAAATTTATCTGTCAAGAACAGAGGATTCATTCTCCATGTCCAAGCTTTACATGAAAACAAAAAATATGAACAGGAACAAACTGATTTCAGAAGTTTCTACCAGATGTATGTATCTGCTAATATAATCCTCTGTAGGTAGGGAGAGACAGCAATTTTCATCGATACAGAAAGGATGTAACTCATTAAATAATACCTGCCCAGGTGGGAATAGAAGTGGTCCATCGGTACGCATAATCTTATCTGCTTCCATCCTAGCAGTTTCAAGTGAAGCCTGTACTTCAGAAGAAAATAAACTTAGCTCGTAGATGAATCCAGAGGTCAGAGTAATATGAATTGAAGTATTTCCCATATATGAGGTAAATAAGAACTCAATAAGGAATTACCAAATTAAGTCACTATCTATAAAAGATGAATCACAGATAGTAATGCATTGATGCATGTCCAAAATGTTACCAGCTACTTATTTTATTTTTTTTGGAAACTGGTAACTGTATTGTATTTCATATGAGCAAAACAGTACATAGATAGTGAGCAGAGACTATTCCTTCTTCATGTCGAAAGTTGCATACACAGAAATGTTTTGGACAATCAAAATGCAGTTCAAAAGGATTCGCTGGTTTGTAGCTCAATGAGCTAGACAGAGATCTATGATGTGAAATCTAAGAATAAATTGAATTTATAATAATCACCACATCTCCGACATGCCACCAACTTTGATGATGTTCAAAAGAAGATTGATGATAATCTACCTAGGAGATGCATTAACCTTGATTATCTAAGCAAGAACTACAAACAATAGAAATGGGAAGAGTGAAATCAGCATTTGTTCCATTGGACGAAGAACTGAATATTATCAATATTGCATATAGATTCCCATGGTTTGGGTGGTTTAACTGCAAAACTACTAGTTATTGAACAATTGTGGATGAAATTCAATTGTTAGAAGCCAGAATTCACCAGGAGCAGAAATGGTTGAACGCTTTATTTAATAAAAAGAAAATTGTATGGCAAAGGAAATAACATTTTTTTATATGCTAACCTACATCTACCCCACCACTAACCCTACCCAGGAGTCACCAGTGGCCCTTTTCCTCCATTTGCCCCCTTGGTGACTCGATCCTCAACCTCAATGGTTGGAGGCGGTGAAAACTTTTCACTAGAACTACCTCATCTTGTCCAAAGGAATGACAATTACCTTCAGTGCCACAAGCTGGTCGTCATCTTTAGCTCCACAGAACTCCTAAAGTTTCAAAAGCAATAGTCAATAATTGCAATGAAGAAAATAAGTAGTACAAGGAGCGGAAATAATTACCAATTAAAAGGAAAATATCAATAAGCAACAAAGCAATTATTATTCAAAGGGGAAAGTATAACAGATCAACAGAAAACAACCTCTAAATCACTGATAAAACCTTCAAGTGCACGATATGGAGCATAAACAATAAGATCAAATCCTAGACTCTGCAAAAGAGAGGTTAGAAAAAAGTTGATTATAACGAGATTTAAAGGAAAATATAGAAGGAAATGACCTTTAAATAAATCCTTGCCTGGAAAACCAGCATTTCATTATTGAGGATTACATGATGATCCTGTCCAATCCCCTTACCAAGCTCCTCAGCCGATACATGATTTTCCTCTGCCTTGCAAGCTGCATATATGCAGGTTAACCTACAAAAAGGAAGGGGAAAGAAGGGGGGGGGGGGGGGGTAGTTAGTAAGATTTGTCTCTGTCAACTACTGTGTTCATCAGTATACGTGGATTCCAGATGACTTTGTTTATGTTTTTAAGATGCAATTCAACTTGAATTTGGCAGAAGCAACTATTGTCCAATTGACCAGCCAAACAATGCATAAAGATAGGGGAAACTAGTGAGATTTTCTTATATTGGGGAGTGGGGTGAAGCACATAGAAGATAGATAAGAAGCTCACATAATGTCTTTGGGGTGATGTTCCATCACAGACCATTGTAGATAAAACCTCTTAAAATAGATGAGAGCTGTTGCCTGCAAACAACCACGAGAACTGTTTAACCTTCTAATTGATTTATTAGTAGTAGCAGATCCAGTATACAAAACTTTATACCTGAATCTTACGTGGGAACTTAAAGGCATCACAGACATCTTGAATTTTGAACTCATAGAAAGCCCTTAGAAGTTGTTCTTCTTCAACCTTGAGTGGTTTTGGACGCTTTTCAGCTAACATGCCAACCAAAATAGCAATCAAAAAGAATGATAAGAATTATGATTATCTCCAAGATTCAGGGGAGGTAAAACAGAAACTTGATAGTTTCTTTAATTTTACTTTGATCTGAACAGATACAAGCTTACCGCTATCTTTTGCATCATTTTGGCTTTCAGCATATGAGAATGACCCATCAATATCAACTTCCATTCGTGTTGTTCCATACTTCACAATAGAATAAAATATCAGTATTATCCGTAAGCCCACAAGCACTATGTAAGGTACGAACTAAATTAGTCATGTGCAAATGGTTAATCTTGGAGCAAAAGCAAACTGTAGCCAAAGAGTAAAAGAATATTCTTACTTAGGGACCAAGAACTTTCCCCTATAAATATTGGTCTTCCGTCTTCTTTTCAATCCCATCCCATCTTTGGTAAGAATCTCATCTTGTGTGTTCTTTGTAAGAGTTAGTATATTCCATAAATTTAGTGCTGGGAAACACTTTGAGTGAACCTCTTCTTTGGAGTTACTTTGTGAGGTTATTCTCTTGGGATATTTTTGGAATTAATTAGAGTTTCGTCTCTAATTTTGTATACTCTCTTATGTGTACCGTTGTTATAGTAAACTTGCTAGTTGCTCCCCTCTGTTTGTGGACATAGGTCACACTGAGTGAACCACGTTAAATTTGTGTCTCCTTTATTTTCTTAACTTTCCATTACTACTGTCTTTATTCTCATCATTATAACATTGTCTGGCTTTTACTTCCGACTACCCAGATACCCGATCCTAACATACTATAAATCAGACCTATGTTCTGGGCCCTAAAAGCTTCAGGTGATGCTGCCTATAAAATTAGGCGAATCGTTAAAGCACTGAGAAATCTAACATAATTGTTTGACGAAAGCATAAAGCGGGCATATAAAACTTCATAAGCATTGGCAGTCAAAATGGAAAAAGAAATTCTAGCCAATCTAACTACAGCATCAAAAGGTCAAATAACACATTGACATTGCCCTCAGCAGAAAAAAAACCTAATTAAGTGAAAAGGGTATCCCAACAAAATAAAACATATGCACAAGCACACAGAACATTGAAAACAAAAAAGAAAAAAAATGGAGGTAAACAAACCTTGTCTAGTGCTTGTTTGGCTCTATGATTAGCAACTTTATACTTATGTTTCTGTGAATGCAAAATAAACAATATATAAATCAAATGGGAAAACGAAATAAAAAAAGTCAGATAATGTCCAAGATTGAATATTGATGAACTCACAATATCATGGGGAGTGAAAATCCACTTGGTTCTATGAGTAGATGTCGTGAAATCAGCCATGTCTACTCTTTCCAGTAAACTATGCGGCCCAGCGTTTCATTTTTACATCAGTTGAATTTTGAAGCCAAAAAGTACATATTTTTAGTCTAATGACAAATTTTGTTTAATTCCACTATTTGGCACTTTCTTTTTAGGTATGAAAAATGGGCAATTTACAAATATGGGGAAAATAGCAGGTGAAGGAAAAACAAGAATATGCACGAAAAAAGAAAGTTGTTCAAAGCAAGAAAACAAATTCTACGTAGAAACCTTGGAACAAAATCCACAAGCACACTAGAGTACAACACACAAAGGAAAACCTAAGATCTGTGTTACTCCCTCCCACTAAAATTATTTGCATCTTTTTGGGTTTACACGTCCTTAAAAATATTAATTAAAAGTATTATTTGACCACGTTATGTTTATTTATGTCTAAATTATATTCTCTCTATTAAATATTTATTTTATTTATTTATGTCATGTCTATTAATGATGAAATTTTATTAAGTATAAAATTGGAAAAAAAAAAAAAAACCAATTATTTGTACCTTAAACTTTTAAAATACAGATGATTTCAGACAGTTATCTTTAATAACCATGATAAATAATTTGAGACGAAGAAAGTGATTGTATTAAAGGCAAGCCGGAGGGGTGATGTTCAGGGCACACGTAAAGATTAGTATAAAGCATTAAATGACATGTAAATATTGATATAGGTAACTACTCTAAAAGTCTTAAATGCCCTCAGCTTTCTTAAATTGTCGAGAAACTCGCACTTTGAGATGGCGCTTCATAGGATCTTTTATAGGTTAATAACCCTGGCGATGGATTTGTCCAATCCCAAAATAAGTCCAAAAATAGCCCTAAACGCCATAACAAGTCAAAAAAACGGTCACCGCAGGTTAGCCCTCAACACCACCCTTGGTGAATTCTAACTAATTAAAGATCTTCACATACAGTAGTCTAGTGTGATATAGTTAAACACGATGTTTAGCCTATCATTTAGGCTAAAGATACAACAACCCGATGGAAATCCCACAACGTGATTCGGGGAGGGTCGACCAACACTCACCCTTGGTAATTCTAACTAATTAAAGATCTTCACTATAATACATAAAAGCATAACAAGGTCTATAAGGCCCCGTGTGATATAAATGCAAATAACACTAAGCCATGATGAAGCAAATTTAGGCTAAAGATAATATAGGAAAATTTTAAATGAAATAAAAGAAAAGAAAAGAAAAGGAAATTACCTAAGTGAGTTGTGTCGTAACCAAAGGAAGGAGATGTAGCAAACTTCAAACTTTTATTTAGTAGATTTTCTACAAGAGAGAGAAGGCAGTGTATGAAAGCTTGCCCTTCTCAATTACAAGTGATCCTTTTATAACGGATCATAGAGCAAAATGACAGAATGAGAAGATAAGAATGGCCGACAAAGAAAAAGAAAAAGCTATCTTTAATAAAGTAAAAGTACAATAATAAATAAAACAAACTACTTTGCTTTATTAAAGTTATGCTTTTATAAAAGTTGATTCTTTGTGGCGGGATCCACCTTATCACTTTATTTTGGTCTTGCCTTTGTCCGTGGCTGTGCTGGAAGATTCTTCCTTTTGGTTGTTGAATTGTGCAAAAACTGTGAAAAGTCCTCCATATGATCAGGACTTTGAGATTCTCCAGCTAAAACATGGTTATCACCTGTTTCTTCTTCTTCCTCATTTTCTTCATTGTCGGTGGTATGACCAACCGATGCCATAGATATGTTTGCCGAAATTTGAGAGATATCAATTCCAAGATTTTTGGATAAGTCCTTTTTAAATTCTTCCATATAATGAACTATCATTTCTTCTTGGGATATAATCCCTTTTTCATCTGAATTCTGCGCGCAATGTGCTGAAAAGGGCTCGGAACTTCCCTTTGTCTGGAATGTATTGATTCCCAATAACTAGCAATGGTAGTTTCAATCTGGTTTATTAACTCCTGTCCTGGAATGGTTCCATCATTTGATTTTTGGAGTAATTTCTTCCAGAATTTTGTATAAAAAATCCTGTGAAGACAACGTATATTGTGCGGGATATTACCCACTTCCACGGACCACGTCATTATCCATGGGATAGAAAATTCAATGAAGAAATACATATTAGCCATTCCTTCAAAGAAAATATTATTAGTTTCCAAATCTATGATTTTTGGAGAGACTTCAACCCATTGAGTATATAAACTTTTGAATGGTTCGGGTAAATTTTTTATGGTTGGACCATAATGAATCCACCACTGACAAAACTAATTAGGGATGCCTTGTTTATAAACATTGGCACAAACTTTGATAAACCAAGAATGCTTTTTATTAGGATTTTCATATAAAAAGACTTTATTAAAAGCTTCAACATAATCCAGTAGTTAAATTTAACTGGAACTTTTTGTTCAGGATGGGTATAATCTTTTTCCTTTAAAGCACTTAATCCCCATTCATTGGGAGAGAAAATATTTTTTATAATAATTTTTGAAAAGTTATAAACTTTTTTGCTAATAGCAGGATAAAAATGCTGAAATTCTGCTGATCCTAAAGACGAAAGGACCATCTCATAATTCATGCGATATTTATAAGTAATCGTAGCATATGATGTTTGATCAAAATATCTTTGCATTATTTGCCAAGGTTCATTTCTCCATTGGAGATCATCATTTTCTATGAGAATTATTAATTCTCGACTATCATTTTGTTCATATGAATCTGTGTCCTCGTGATCATCATCTGCAAGGGCACTAGAGTATGATGGAGGCATATTATCCTTTTGTTTTTGGGATTTTATTAAATCCAAATATTGTTGGTATGTGATTTCTTCCTTAGTATTCGGGAAGATGCTTTGCAATATTACGGCTATTAACCTTTGGTTGCCCATTTGAGCAAGAAGCAGGTACCACGACCGTTTCTTTTGATGTTGTTCTTCTTCCTCCCCGTCCTCTCTATTAGAGTTGGGGCTAAATTGTGGCCTCATCCTGCAAATGAGATGAATAAGAGTTATGAACTCAAATATTCCCTTGTTAGAAAATCTGGGAGACTATTATCTGTCCCTTTCTTATAATGAATTTCAAAATCAAATGGAGCTAATAGTGTTTGCCATCTTGCAAACATTTGTTTAGAAACATCATGCTTGCGGTCTTTATTAAACATAAATTTTGCAGATTGGCAATCACTTTTTATTAAAAACTTTTGATTATATAAATCTCTTTGAAATTTAAGGACACATTTTACTATGGCAAGGATTTCTTTAGCAACAGTAGCATAGTTTTTCTGGCTATTATTCCATTTACCAGAATAACATTGTACTAAATACTCATGTTTATCTTCTGGGGAATACTGTTTCAATATTCCTCCATAACCAATATCGGAAACATCTGTTTCAATAATTTTTTGCCAAGTAGGATTGGCTAAAGTAAGACAGGGAAGATTATCAACTTTTTCCTTAATCCTGCGAATTGTTTGAGTATGATTATTAGTCCATGGTTTTGGAATCTTTTTTAATCTATCATATAAAATAGATGTATCTTTTGCTAAGTCTTTATAAAATGGCGAAATATAATTTAAACTTCCAAGAAATCGTTGAAGTTGAGTCTTATCAGCAATAATATCAGGAAATTTAGAAGCAAATTCTATACTTCTATTAATAGGAATAATTTTTCCTTTTTCAATATTATGACCCAAAAATCTAACTTTGGTTTGAAAAAGAGACATCTTTGGTTTGGATATAACCAATCCATTTTGTATAATTACTTTCTTGAATATATCAAGATGTTTAAAATGCATTTCTAGAGTATTTGAAAATACTAAAATATCATCAATATAAACAATGATAAAATTACTATAAGGCATGAAAATATCATTCATGATTTTTTGAAATTAAGACCTAAGGGCATTTTTTAATCCAAATGGCATAACATTCCATTCGAATTGCCCAATAGGGACATTAAAAGCAGTTTTATATTTATCTGCTTCGGCAATTTGAATTTGCCAATATCCCGATTTTAAATCAAATTTTGAAAATATAATAGCATTGTGGAGTCGATCCAATAAATCCTTTTTATTAGGGATTGGATATCGAATCCATTTCAAAACCTTATTAAGGGGTTTATAATTAATAACCAACCTAGGAACTCCTCGTTCCTGTTCAGCATGTTTATTAACATAAAAAGTTGTACATGACCGTGGAGATTTTGAAGATCTTATAAGACCCTTATGTAATAAAGAAGAAATCTCATTTTTACATAATTCTAAATAGTCAGAATTCATTTGACATGGTCTTGCTTTAGTAGGAATATTTTCCTCATAAAAGGTTTCTTCATATGGAAGAGAAACAATATGTTTTTTCCTTTCGCAAAAAGCATTAGGATGATCACTACAAATTTGTAAGGAAAATTAATTTTTTAACAAATCTATTTTTTGCTGCAATGTAGGATTTTGCAAAATCTCTTCAACATTAAGGGTATAGATTTCTTGTTTTAGAAAACTGATTTGTTGATGTTTATTCATCAACTTTGTTTTAGCTCATTTATAATTTTGTTTCGGAGAAAATGGTTCGATTATAAATCGGAATTCAATAGGTTTTTTCCTCAAAGGTTCCTATAATGCCTTTAATATCCATTTTTGGATAGGAAATATTTTTTGAAAAAATGGGGTTCCCAAAATAATTTCATTTGAAATATCTTTTACTAAGACAAAACTTTGTGGTATACAAACTCTGTCTTGACAAATATAGGCTTTTGGTAATTTAAAAGTAGGTCTACCCATTAGACATCTTCACAGATCTTTCATAAAAATATTTTGGGGATGTTTCTATTTTGAACACTTGTGTGACGATGAATGCATTCTAAATATGAAAAGTTAGGATTAAGACACTTTTTTACAATCAACTAAATATATAAAGTGAGTGTAAGACACTCGCGTGACGTGTCAATATGACGTTAAATTGGTAAAATCATCAAAGAAACTACCAAAATATAATTGTTAAAGAATGTATTGCTTCTTTATCCACGAAAGAAAGAACGTCGGAGTGAAATATTTCATGTGGCCGAAGCGTGCCGGGGTGAGCAACGACACATGGTTGGCCATTATTTGAAATCGAAAAAGATGACAAAGTCATCTTATTCCATCATCTTCTTCCTTAGAAAAAAAAACCAAGAACATTTATGCCTCGGCTATCTTATAGAATAAGGAATCTCAAACCAAGAAAAAAAAGCCTTCCAAAGCAATTTCTCCTACAAATTATTGAGGGTGCTTAGTAACGTGTGACCTTCGATTTTGTCGTAAGACCTAAGCCGTTATTGGTATGGAATCATCCTTGGCCAACTTTGGACAACTCCCGATTTGACCAGAATTGAAAGATGACAAAGTCATCTTGTTCCAATCTCCGTTGATAAAAATCAAGAGTTTAATCTTAGAAGTTTTTATACTTAAGAAAAATAAACTCAAATGATTGGTGTTGTATGTTGTTATTGAAATTCATAAAGTTTTGTATTTGAAGTTGAATGGTGGTGGTTTATTATGATGTGGTGAAATATAAGGGGAAGATGTTGAAACAAATGAAAATCATTAATATGGAAGGTTGGCTAAATACGGCCTCGGTATGTCAAGAAATGAATTAAGAGGTATGTAGGAGTTAAAGAGTTGTCCTTTGAATCTCCGTTGTTGAATCCAATGTTGGTGAATTTGGAAATGGCACAAATCCTTTTGAACTTGAATAATGTTCCTAAAATTGTAGGAGTAAAAGAAAGAGATTGGTGAAAAGTTGGCCATGTTAGTAAGAAAGAAATGAAGGAGAAGGTTGGGTGGCGGTGGTAGGATGGTGGTGTATGGTGGAGGAAGTGTTGGAAGGAGAGATAAGGAAGAAGAAGAGATTTAAAAAAAAAAAAAATTGTAAAATTAAGTCCTTCGCGCGCTAGTTTATCGAGATAATCACTCAACTTGCCAACTCGGTACCAAAAATGTCTAAATGGAACAATCAAACCCTCTCGGCTAAGGGGCTGTCTAAATGGTGTGACAAGTCTTAGTTGAGGTGTCTAAGTGAAAGATCTTGTCAACCACATGTGTCTCCCGATGGGTTTGGCCTTAAAAGTAATACCGGAGATTTTCTACCCGTTTATGGCGCCATCGACGTCTTAAAACTATGAGTAGTTTTATAAAAATATTTTGAAGGGATTAATCCTTCTTGAATACAATTTAAAATCAGTGCTCCGCTTTCGGAGCTTGTCACACAATACTCGAGTTAGTAAATTCCTTTTTGAAATTGTAATCAATTAAAATTATTTTGGGGCGGGACCTTTATGAAAAAAATTTTGGGAAGTAATTATTTCCATAGTTATGAGGAAATTTCCTCCTTGAGTTGCTTCGGAAGTTTCTCTTTCCACGAAAAAAAAATTTGGGAAGTAATTATTTCCATAGTTGTGTTTCTACCATGGTGTGATGGATTGGAGGTTGTATGATGTGCTTTCTTTTGTCCTCAATCTTGTAAATACTTTCATCTAGGATTCTATTATGATGTCTGAGACTAGAGATTTCTTGTTTGAGATTAGAAATTTCTTTTTCCAAATCTTGGATTGTAGTAGGAGCAAATATGATATTTCTCCTTTCCTTGAGAAGTCTTTTAACTTCTGCCATGGTGTATGGACCTGTTGATTCTCTTATTTGGGTACCAGGTTGGATTTCTTGTTCCTTAGGTGCTTCGTCGAGTTTATCAATGATTTGGGACTGAAGCTCTAGATCTTTAATAAATTTTAATAGATCCATGAGGTTATTACCATCCAAGACATTAATACTAGTTTCCTGAAATTGTGAAAAGAGATTATAAAACTCATCATCTTCTTTTCCCCTACTAGTACAAGGCTGTCCTATTTGACAAGGAAGACATTCATCATCTGAACTGGTTGAAATATAGCTTTCATTGTCAAGGACTCTAATATCTTCTTCTGATGAAGAATTGCTTGATTCATCTGACTCAAAACCTGAATTTTTTGGTTTTGAATTCAACAAGATCTTGTATAATGATTCCTTCAGGTCAATATCAAGGTTCTTAATTTTTTCATTGACTTTGCAATCTTTATAAAAATGACCAACTCGGCCACATTTATAACAGTCCTTAGGATTTTTTGACTTAATAAAATCCTTTCTTTGCTTGAATTCTTTTTTCCGCTTGGATTTCTTTTTCAATCTTTTTTCCTTCCAAGCTTGGAAATCTTTTTTCTTTTTGTGCCTATAAGGCCTTTTTGTTTGTGGCATTTCTAATCCAAATTGTCCACAAAATTCTCCTAATTGTTGTCTTTCTATAAGACCATGTTTTTTAATTTGCTGGTTTAGCTTAATCTCATTACATAAAGCCAAACCTTCTTGCATACATGTGCCTATGAGGCTTCCATAAGTATAATTGCTATAATTTATACTTGTTTCCGCTTTCCTAAGAGCTTTCCTTACTCTTTCTACAAAAAAGGCTGGTAATCCATCTATAAATTTGGACTTCCAATGGTTATCATTGCATTCGGATAATTCCATAACCCGACAAAGGAATATATCCTTGTACCATCTAAATGACATCTCAGATTTTGGACTAATGTCCTAATGGTCTCATATTATCTGACCATCGTCCTAAAAAATGCTCAATAATATTAAGAACTAAGGTATAAACAACAGTCGAAACTTAGACTATTTCTTGGTTTTCTCCTAGTTCTCTTTTGATAGCATTAAGAATACTTCCCCGCTGATCTAGGGTAAGACAATTGTCCCACGACCTTTTAATTGGCCGATGAAACCTGCTATAATCATATGTCAACGATAGTACGCTCACTATTTTTATTAACTTTGCTAATTGTACTATACATCAACATTACATGTGTTTGTACATAGATGCGCCTTTCCTTTGTAACCATCTATGTTCCATTTGTAGTTTTCTTTTTCACTATAGCTTGTATTATTAATTTGTTGCTCTTCTTACTATTAAGACATCTTGGGAGTAGGCCTAGGATAATAAATCATCCTTTGATATGGCTTAACGACATAATACTCATCTATTTTATTTATATCTGTTGCTATTTTGGCCTTATAATCATCATCCTCAGCTATTAAAGGAATAGATGTAAATCTTTAAATTTCTCATCAAGCATTTGAGCTAATTCTGAAAAAGGTTTTAATTTAAAATCCTTTATTTCAAGTGGAGGCTGTATACTTGGAGTAGCAACAACTTCCTGCTTTTTCCCTTTATTAAGGGTGGAACTTTGTAATGTCTTTATTTGAGAAAATAGTTTATCAATTCTATCATTTGGTGAAAGAATCTGTTCACCCAAGATAGTTATGTAAATATTAGCATAGTTTTGTTGTTTAAGCATATTATTAAGATGCTTAACAGTTACTTGTAAAGTATCATTTTCAAATAATTTTGAAAAAGCTGCAAAATGAAGAATCTTATCATCTTTACTAATTTGAAAAGATTGTTGTGGAGGAAATACTGCACTAACCACTTCTCCATTAGTTAGTTCGTACTTGTGCCCTAAAACAGAGATATAATTGTCAACATATTTGTGTATAAACCAAGGAACAAAAAATATAATTTGGTTAATCCTAGAAAGATCTTTATAAAATTCATTTTGAAAACTTGTTGTTTCAATATTAGAAAAACTTGCAAAAAACCATTCTCTAAATGGCTCCCATTTGGGCGTATAAAATTCATTGCTAATTTTCAGTCTTACGGGTGACCCCTGACTAAAATCAATTTTTTGATCTTGATCCATTAAATATCTTTAAATTCCATTTCAGACGCAGTCAATTCTATGTCTGGAATACTAGTAACAAGATTATCTTGGTCAATCTTAAGACCGCTGGCTCTATTAGTATCAGTTTCTCTAATCTGAGAAGTAGAAGCTGTAGATGGAGATTTGACAATATAATCAACTAGTGAATATAAGACTCTTCATTTTGTAGCATTTTCAAAATTATTTGAAAATGATACTTTACAAGTAAATGTTAAGCATCTTAATAATACGCTTAAGCAACAAAACTATGCTAATATTTACATAGCTATCTTGGGTGAACAGATTCTTTCACTAAGTGATAGAATTGATAAACTATTTTCTCAAATAGAGATATTACAAAGTTCCACCCTTAATAAAGGGAAAAAGTAGGAAGTTGTTGCTAATCCAAGTATACAGTCTCCACCTGAAATAAAGGATTTTAAATTAAAACCTTTTTCAGAATTAGCTCAAATGCTTGATGAGAAATTTAAAAATTTCCATATCAGTCCTTTAATAGCTGACGATGATGATTATAAGGCCAAAATAGCAGCAGATATAAATAAAATATATGAGTATTATGCTGTTAAGCCATATCAAAGGATGATTTATTATCCTAGGCCTACTCCGATGTCTTAATAGAAGAAGAGCAGCAATTGGTGCCATTAGTTTACGTTTAGTGAATATACATCTGGATCGTCCATATTCTATTATTATTAGAATATTACCATCACCTTTAAATTTTATCATTTAGATACTAAGTTAAAAATTCTACCACAATACAACCACCACTAAGTATCATCTTAACAACTAAACAATATTCATGACTTGCCACTGTTAGCCCTTTATCAACCAAGTCTATCATTAGCGGTCATTATGCAACTACATTGTGGCCATAAGCTGCCATTATCCACAATTATGAATTACCTCAACCGTTGAGCAACACTATTATTAATCATTACCATCAACCACATTCATCATTAACTTTTAACTGCACAATCACCAAATACTACCAATTGCTTACATCATTAATCACGTTTACCAACCGCATTTTATCACCATTTAATATACATTAATATACATTTATTGCCCTACAATCATTCACGACCTCAACGCCAAATTTATCACCACACAACCATCATTAACAACTAATATTTCGCCAACTTTATCCATGAATGTAATATTTATTATATACAACTGAATTTATATATTTATTAGTTTATAAAGATTAATTATATTGAGAAAAAAATTAAATTATTGTGGCTAGCCTTTAATATTAAAAAATATTTTAATTAAAACATTTGTTTGAAAATGGAACCTAAGTTTTTATATGAAGATACCTTGGCTTCGTAATATTTATTATATAATATTTATTGACTATTTATATATTTATATATACAATGAAAAAAAGATAAATATTGACAAAAAAATAAAACAATAAATCACGAATTTGATTTGGAAAAAATTAAATTATTTGACTTTACAATATCTTAATATTTAAATATATATTTTAATTAAAACATGTTGATTTAGAAAATAATTTGAAGTAGCCTAACTGGCATTTTTATATTTGGTTCAATTGAATGGTCTTTCTTATAAAGAACAAGATTTTTACAAAGTGTTTTTTTGCCACGTCTTTATAATAAACATCGGATATTTAATTACTATTTTAAAAAGAACAATTATATATACAATGAAAAATAAGTAAAATTAACAATATTGACAAAAAAATAAAACAATAAATCACGTGTAATTTGATTTGGAACAGATTTGTAAAGATTTGACTTAACTTATTTGGTTTTTCATTGACGCCATTAGTTTGCATTTAGTGAATTTTTTAACGTGAAAAAGAGCCCCTAAAACTGCACTAATCAGAGATGAGTTTAGACAATTATAATTTGAAGTAGCCTAACCGGATGCAATATACTTATTGAAGTGTCATTTGGTTCAATTGAATTGTTAATCTTTTCGCAACTTATAAAGAACAAGATTTTTACAAAGGGATGTTTTGCAAATAATTAATTTTGAAACCACGTGCACAAAAACTAGTTTAGTGAATAAACATCTGGATCGTTCAAATTCCATGATTAGAATATTACCATCACCTTTAAAATTTATCATAAAGACATTCGCCTAAAAATTCTAACACCACAATACGACCCCACTAAATATCATCTTAACAACTAACAACCTTCATGACTTGCCACTATTAGCCCGTTACAAATAAACTCTACCATTAGTATTCATTATGCAACTATCACGTCAATTGTCGTCATAAGCTACCATTATCCACAATCACCAATTACCTCAACTGTCGAGCACCACCATCATTAATCAGTACCATCACCCACATTCAACACTAACCTTAATTGTACAATCACCAAATACTACCAACTGCCTCCACCATTAATCATCTTCACCAACCATTTTTATCACCATTCGTCATTACTATACATTTATTGCCTACAACCTTCACCAACCACCGTTGCACAATCACTATTGGCGACCTCCGTCACCAACTATATCCACCACCATCGGCTATATTACAACTATTGTTATAAGCCAGATCACCATGTTACAATTATTATTGCCAACAATCACTATGGCTAGCCTTTAAAGTACAGTTCATTGGAGAAATAACTTACACAATAATATATAAATTATTATTTTTAATATACCATGGATGAAATATTTACTATATATTTATTGAATTTATTTATTTATTAGTTTAAAATAATAGTTTTTATTAAGACATGTTGATTTGTAAACGGAACCTAAATATCATTATTGATATGAAGATTGTTTTTTGGCTTAGTGTTTCTACTCTTTACGTTAATATTTACTTACTGCCTAAAAAAGAACAATTATATATACAATTAAAAAAAAAAGTGAAATTAACAATATTTATAGAAAATAAAAACAATAAATCACGTGTTATTTGATATGGTTTAAATTTGGAAGGACTTGATTTAACTTGTCTGATTTTACCAAATCAAATATTAAACTTTGTTTGGTTTGTGCGAAGAAATAACAATTTCGAGGTAAAATATGAAATTATTTTATCTAACATTTTCTAAAGTTTTGTTTTCGGGCATTGGCAATCTCAAGATCATTTAAACTACAATTATGCTATTATTTTACACCACACTCGATGTGGATAATATTTTTGATAAAAATGCAGTTCTTTAAAGCCCTTCTTCCAATGTTCTTTAAAATAGTCAAGGTTAAAATTTAAAATAAAGTTTGTCACAATTTATTTAGTGTAAACATGCTATGTATTTTCATTTTTAATCAAATAATTTAAATTTACCAATAAAAATATGACGTAGTTACAAAATTATTTCGTCATTTATTAATAGCTGCACTACAAACTCCTACAAATTATTCACCAACCAAATGGCCGTGAGAGTAACAAAAAGTAAAAATCAAATAGATCGACTGCTACATCCTATTTCAACTAGGTTCATTCCTACAAAGAGCAAAAAATTGGACTCACGATACAAAATACAAAACCTCATCCGTTTCAACAAATTTTGCCTTATTTGCTTGCTTTCAAGAAATCTTGTCATTTCAACCCTAGTTCTTGGAGCATCAATTCATACGAACCAAATTGACCCAACCTAACACCCAAGTCTTGTCAATTATTTTTTGATTTGGAATAAATTTGTAAAGATTTAATTTAACTTATTTGGCTTTTAATTTGCGTCGTTAGTTTGCATTTAAGGAATTTTTGAACTTGAAAAAGAGCCCCTAAAACTATACTAATTAGAGATAAGTTCAGAACAATTAAAATTTGAAGTAGCCTAACCGGATACAATATACTTATTGCAGTATCATTGGGTTCAATTGAATTGTTAATCATTTTGCAACTTATAACGAACAAGATTGTTAGAAAGGGATGATTTGAAAATAATTGATTTGGAATACACGTGTAAAGCACGTGCACAAAAACTAGTTTAGTGAATATACATCTGGATCGTTCAAATTCCATGATTAGAATATTACCATCACCTTTAGAAATTATCATTAAGACGTTCACCTAAAAATTCTACCACCGTCAACCACCACAATACGACCACCACTAAATATCATCTTAACAACTAACAACCTTCATGACTTGCCATTGTTATCCCGTTAGCAACCAACTCTACCATTAGTATTCATTATGCAACTATCACGTCAATTGTCGTCATAAGCTACCATTATCCACAATCACTAACTACCTCAACCGTCGAGCACCACCACCATTAATCAGTACCATCAACCATATTCAACACTAACCTTAATTGCACAATCACCAAATACTACCAACTGCCTCCACCATTAATCACCTTCACCAACCATTTTCATCACCACTCGTTATTACTATACATTTATTGCCTACAACCTCCATCAACCACCGTTGCACAATCGCTATTGACGACCTCCTTCACCAACTGTATCCACCACCAACGGTTATATTACAACTAATAATGTTATAAGCCAAACCACTATGTTACAACTATTATTGCCAACCATCACCATGGCTATTCTTTAAAGTACAGTTCATTAGAGTAATAACTTATACAATAATTTATAAATTATTATTTTTAATATACCATGGATGTATTACATATTTATTGAATTTATTTATTTATTAGTATAAAATAAATACAAATCACACATATTCAGGTATTGAGAAAATAAAAAAATTAATTATTCGACGATTTACAATATCTTAATATTCAGTTTTTTTTTTTAATTTTTTTTATTTTTATCAAGGCATGTTGATTTGAAAACGGAACCTAAATAGCATTATTGATATGAAGATTGTTTCTTGTTTTAGTGTTTCTGATCTTTACGTTCATATTTAATTACTACTTAGAAAAGAACAATTATATATACAGTGAAAAAAAAGTGAAATTAATAATATTGACAGAAAATGAAAACAATAAATCATGTGTTATTTGATATGGTTTAAAGTTGAAAGGACTTGATTTAACTTGTCTGACTTTTACCAAACCAAATAATTAAAGGGTCGTTTGGTTTGTGCGAAGAAATAAGAATTTCGAGATAAATCATGTTTTATCTACCATTTTGTAAAGTTTTGTTTCGAGCATTAACAATCTCGAGATCATTTAAACTACAATTATGCTATTATTTTATACCACACTCGATGTGGATAATACTTTTGATAAATATGCAGTTCTTGCAAGCCCTTCGTTCAATGTTCTTTAAAATAGTCAAGGTTAAAATTTAAAATAAAGTTTGTCACAATTTATTTAGTGTACACATGCTAATATATTTTCACTTTTAATCAAATAATTTAAATTTACCAATAAAAATATGTTGTAGTTACGAAATTATGATGTCATTTATTAATAACTGTATTACAAACTCCTACAAATTATTCACCAACCAAATGACCGTGAAAGTAACAAAAAGTAAAAATCAAACATATCGACCATTTATTGCGTACTTGATTTTCCCAATTTCAATCGGGTTCATTCCTATAAGAGAACAAAAAATCGGGCTCATGATACAAAGTACTCCGTCCGTCCCATAATAAGTGTCATCTTAACTAAAAAATATTATCTCATAATAAGTATCACATTATAAAATCAAGACATAAATTAGCTAATTTTTTCTAAATCTATCCTTAGATAAAAACAAAAAAGTTAAAATAATATCTTAATGATAATTAGACAAGCATTAATTAAGAGAAAAAAATAATTTATTTTTATTATATAGGTATAATTTAATAAATTTTATGTATTATTAATTTCTTAATATGCGTATTTTCGACAAATGTGACACTTATTATGCGACGGAAGGAGTAATGAAATGTACTGTACCTCGTCCGTTACTAACAAATTTTAGCTTTGTTTTGTTACTTTCAAGAAGTCTCCAGTCTCCAGCCCTAGTTCTTTGAGCTTCAATTGATAGGAACCAAAGGGACCCAACCCAACACCCAAATTTTTGAAATTAGCTCCTAATTTCCCTCTCAATACTGTTTCTTGAATTCTTTCTCAAGAGATTTCCAATCTAACTTGTTAATTTAGATCTTTCATTCCATTAACACCCACCATATCTTTATTTGTTCTCATTGGCTGTTGTAATTGAGTGAACTAATCACTTGGGGGTGTTTTTATTTTTCACTTGTGTGGAGAGGAGAAAATAAACAAGGAAGTTGAATGGTGGAGAAAGAGTAAATCTTGAACACTTTTGTCTCCAAATAAAGGACTGTTCATGCTTTGAAAAGTTAAGTTTGCTATTTCTGAAGTCTGTTCCAGAAAGGGTTTGAATTCTTTGCATCAGGTTTGACTTATTTTTTACAAGTTTCATTTAGTTGTAGACTTGCACTTCTCTTATCTAATAATTGCATACAAAGAATTTAGGGTGAACTTTCTGTTGAAGATGATGCTTTTCATTTTTAAAATCTTTAAATTAGTTTTTCATTGAAAATATAGAGAATGGGAAAGAAGGAAATAAGAGAGAATCCGAGAAAGGAGATTGAGAGAGAAGAGGAGAGTTTCAGTCCCTTCCATGGTCCATTAAATCCTTAAAAAAATGAAATATAAAGTTGTAGAACTGAAGATTTTGCAAGGAACGAAGAGGCCGTCTTGTTACAAGAAGGGATAACAATTCTGGGATAAAATGTGGGATTAGTTTATCTCGTGTTTGGGAGTTTTCTATTCCGGTATAAGCAATTTTGGGATTTCTTATACCACAATTGTGGTGTTATTTTTTTTTGATTAAGCACCGGGTGTCCGAGTCTCTTTATACCACACTCTACAAATAAAAGTATATCCAATAAGTAGTCCGTCGTTATCTAGTCCTCGTATTATAATTTCGGTATAACTTGTTCATAAACCAAACGACTCCTGATAGTGTGAGCTGGCATCAACTTTACAAACTTCTTTTTGTTGATGAAGTAAGTTGTTGTATTTAAAAAGCTTCAAAAAGATACATGAATGATTACAACATCAACTACACAAACTTCCAACAAATATTGGAAATTTTAAAACTATGCAGCGGCTTGTAGATCTATGAGCATGTGGAGGGAAGTTGTCTTCGAAGAACTCTAATCTTTTCGAATCAATGTGAAGTAGTGAAGTAGTTGAAAATAAAACATGATGGAAGCAAAGATCTGTATAGGCAATACCAATTAGCTGGGACTAATCATCGTTGTTGTTCTTGCACTTACATTGGGCTCAAAATAGGGATAAGTTTATAGATTTAGAGAATCCTACTTTGTCTTAAAAGATGAGCAAACAAAGAAGACACCGGCACTGTAGGTTGGCAAAAGCTCCAAAAACAACTAATGAAGATTCAATGGGCTTTCCTTCTCCTAGATTCCTGCCCAACATTTCTGTTGGTGAAGCTGCTTTGGGTTTCGGATGCTACAAGGCCTGGGAATTATGTTCTGTTCGTCAACTGGTTGACAAACCTTGTGAAAGGTGGAAAGCAAAAAAATGCTATTGTCTATTGGGACATGTAAGCAGCAGAGCAAATAGAGCGCTGTGTGTGTGTATATATATATATATATATAGGTACTTTAAGAATAATAACTACATATACAAGCTACAATTATATTACACAAAAAGAATTGAAGGAAATTAATTAGGTGAAGCAATTATTATTTATTACTCTCTTCAAGATAAAGTCCATGGGCGATGAGGCCCGCCGATAGTGCCCTAGGTGTAGCTTGCTTAAGCAAGGCAAAACACAACATATTTAGCACCTAGTTACAAGATCTGATTAGTCTGACATTAGGGCCAAAATGCGTGATAGATGACGTATAATGTATTGTATGAAAATATGTTGTGAGAATGACCTCTGCGAGGCATTTGTAGTACTTTCTTTTTTCAGTTTGCCATACACCAAAAATGTAAATGACTGAAGTGAAGGGTTGATCTATTTATTATTTACCATCCAAACGCGAGTCAGAAGCATGCCTTGGTAAAAACTTACCCACATCGGAACTTATATAAAAAGGGTTGATCTATTTCTTGTTTCCAGATGTTTAGCACGGCTGCACCATTTCTACAGATGCAAGTTATCACTAGTCTTGACTCCAGTTTTACTGGCGTCCTGTTGCTTTCAGTCGTCATCAATCGTGTTCAACCCCCTAGTTCTCTATCTTGCATTTTAGCCTATTTATTTGTGTACTTACTTTCCCTTATTTAATTTCTTGTCAGTCCTGGGATGAGTTCTACAAATATGGTTGGCTTGTGTAGTAACAATCTTGGAGGTGGAGAGAGAAAGACTGTTAAATTGGAATCAGAATTGGTTGAAAGTTCGATACGACAAATGGAATACTGTGAAGATTCTACAGCCACTGAGCAGAGTGGCACCACTGTCTTGGATCAAGATCAGTCTCCGATAGATGATTCAAGTCTTTGTTCTACATCGCAAATATGTTCAGCACCCCTATCTCGCCAGTTCTGGAAAGCTGGAAATTATGAAGAGGGGCGTGCTACTAAGTCCACCCTTAAAAGTATTATGCTTTAAAGTACCGAATTTTTCCTTTTTTAATTTATTCTCAGTAAATCATCCCTTCTCAAAAGAAATTATTTTTAGCAAATGATCATTATGTTCAATTGGGTAAAAGACCACATGAAGATGATAGGTTACAACTAGCTGATTAATCATGCATAAACCATGCCTGCTAACTGAGTTGTTTTGAGTAGTTGGTCAATCTATTTCTTGATTTTGCTTACCCTTCAATATTGCCTTATAGCCTAATTCTTATCTGTAATTCAAGCATGTGTTTTGCATCTAAGATTTTTATCATCTTATTTGTGGCATTACAGAAGGCTCTAGTTTCCTGCACATTCACCCAAAGTTCCTTCACTCAAACGCCACTTCACATAAATGGGCATTTGGTGGTATGTGCAATTGCTGGTTGATTTTTCATTTCCATATTCTTGTGTGGTAGTAGGATTCCATGTATTGCAAATGCTATTACCGGAGTGTTAACTTAGTTATTATTGTTTTGTGGTGTCTAAAGCCTTGGCAGAGCTTCTTGACAATGCTGTTGATGAGGTAAGCCCCTTTTCAAGCTCATTCTTTTTTGTTTTACTTTTCTTTTGTAAATGTCTTTCACTTTTGGTGGGCTTGTATTAGAGGCACATGATATCATTGGTAGCTGAGAATTTCCAAACAGTAAAATGTATGGAGAGAAGGTTGTTCACTATGATTTCCTTATTCAAGAACAAAAAATCTGGGCGTGTTTGAATCTAGACACATATTCACTTGAAATTCTAACATGCTCCCTCAAACTCGAAGTGGGGAAAACAAGTTAGGTTTGCTTATTTTGAAAATATAGAAAATTGATGCCAAAATCTCTCCGGCATGTGCACATCACCAAAAAGAAAAGTGGTGCTGCAATTCTTTCTCCTCCTGAAAGTCGCTGGTATCTGCACATCTATTCTCAATCACCGGAAATAAATATGGTGTTGCAGTCACTATAACATCAACGTAACTTGAATTGGCAGAACAATGATAAGAAATTGGTCAATCAGAATTCATATAGCCGAGGTGCGTGGAAGCTGGCCGGACACCACGGTTATCAGAAAAAGAAAAAAAAGAATTCATATAGCCAGCCCTAACTTGTTTGGCATTGAGATGTCGTTGTTGTGTAGATGAGAGCATTGGTCACGTAAAAGTAGAGGCATCGGTTCCCAAAGAGATGAACCGTGCTTAACTATCCTAGAGAGAGGAGTGACGCTTGAACAGTGGTCCGAAAATAAGGGCACTAATTGCCGAAGAGAGGAGAGTCGCTAGGCACCACAAGGAAGCACAAAAGAAAAAATTAGCTCGGTGGGTAAGTTACCTGTTTAAAAAAAAAAAAAAAAAAAAAAAAAAAAAAAAGAAATTAGTTCGGTGGGGCATCACCCATTGACTGGTACCACCTGCTGGAAGCGGAAGTTATTTGAGTCTCTACCAAGATCGCAAAGGCTCCAATACCATGTGGAATAGAAAAACTTATTGTCTTAATTAACAATGTACAAGAGGTGCCTAATATAGAAGTCTTAGGTAATGTATAATATGGTAGGTTATCCCTATGCTAATAAAGTAAGTAAATGCTTAGCTGGCCTAAATAGTAAATTATAATGAGTAATACACTGGATGAGGCGCTATGTGACATATTCTTGGCCTCCGGATGTGTACTTCATGACATGGATATGTATATGTCCCGAAGTTTGCACTAAGAATCTAGTCTGTCTTGATGAATAGAGTTTATTCTGGGACCCTGATGGTAATGTGCCTTACAAGGTATCAACAATGTTGAGATGCTGTAACCCTTTTGTTGAAACCGTCATGCTAATATTTTCCTTTCTATGTTGCACCATTGTTTCTTCAACTGTTAGATACAAAATGGAGCCACCTTTGTTATTGTAGATAAAACCCCAAATCCAAGGAACGGAAGTTCAGCTTTATTGGTTCAAGGTATTTCATTTCTTTCTTGTTTGTGAATACTAACGGATACTGAGGAAATAGTTGAGTATGTGATTGTAAATCTTTCTAATCTTTGTTCCAGATGATGGCGGTGGAATGGACCCAGAAGCCATACGTCGTTGTATGAGCTTTGGGTTTTCGGATAAGAAGTCAGCTTCAACTATTGGACAGTGTATGCATGTTTATAATCATGGTGTCCTTTTCTGTGTCATGTCTTGTTAATTCCTAACTTTCAGCATTTTAGATGGAAATGGTTTTAAGACCAGTTCAATGAGACTTGGGGCAGATGTCATTGTCTTTAGCCGCTGCACAAAGAATAGGTACAGTAGTATTCTTGCACTTGCTGTTTTATCTTTTCCTTGATCTCCCTTTCTCTTTGAGTAGTTCATTTCATTTCTCACTGATAAAAACAAATAAGTCTTTTAGTAGTTCTAATGAGTCTTTTATGATTTCTTTGACTTGTATTTTGTGAGACTGGCTTAACTTGTCTGTGACTGAGACATAGTTTTATTTTGTGAGACTCATGGTGATAGCGGAAAAATAGGTGTGATAAAGCTGGTCCAAACAAGATAGTATGTAAATCTCCTCGTGTACATCGTTGTTTGTTGTATATATCTTGACATGCCAAACTTGAGAAAAATCTCCTATAGAAGTTGCTCCTCAGTGATAGGTATGTGTGCATGAGCAATGAAGATTTCTGGTGGAGTTCTAAGGTGAGTTACCTCTCCAAAACTGGATGGTTGAGGGGAAGAGAAACATTCCACGGATTAAGATTCGTTATACACACACACACACACACACACACATATATATATATATATATATATATGAACTTGAGTGATGGAGCTTGAGTAGAGCAAGCTCATTTCTTAAATTTCCAAAGTGGCTGTTATTGTAGAAAACAACTTGCCGTGTTTAAAATTTAATTATGTTGAAATCCACAGACTGAAACATGCTTTGCCAAAGTCCTTATGTCAACAATGTATATATTTTTGGACATTGTTAGCTCTGTATTTTTTGCTTTGGAGCGGAACACCATCTTACAGATGTTGCTCATATTGACAGGATCAATTCCTTTTTTCATGCATCCTCTAGATGATAATAAAATCTTCAATAAAAAATAAATAAAAGATTCTAGCCAAAGTCCTGCCCAGGAGACCATCACATGATCTTGCAGATCTATTAGTTATCCTTCCAGGTTGTCAATGTTGATCTTTGCTTTTACTAATTGGAGTATCGTAAGGAGAACTTTAGGTTTTTCTAAATATAATTTGAGCGGCTTGATTGCCACTTTGAGGAGCATGTGCAATTAAAGTTGAACAGAGAAATTTTCAATTTTTGACTTACTTGATTATACTTCTAGAGATTCACAATGAGATATCGAGCAAGCATTTCTGTGAACCTTGCAGTGACAATAATTTTGTGTCGGTACAAAAGCGAGCAACATTTCTTATCACATACTGCCTTCCTTGAACCTTTTTCCTTCAAGCTGAGTTGTCTACAGAATGATCTGCAATCTTTCTAATGCATATAGCTTCAGGGTATTTCCTTGAAATCCGTAGGCTTACCCCAACAACCCCTCTCCCCCCGAACAAAAAAGAAAAAGTAAAACACAATTTTAACTTGAAGACATGGATGCTTTTTTCCTTTTGTGATATCAATTTCTCACCCAGGCTACTGGTCTATGCTCAGGGTAACTTGAAGACATGGAAGCTTTTTTCCTTTTGTGATATCAATTTCTCACCCAGGCTACTGGTCTATGCTCAGGGTAACCCCTTCTGATTCCGTGTTGCTATTGTGACCAGGAAATTGACACAAAGCATTGGGCTTCTATCTCAGACATTTCTGACTCAAGTAGGACTTGACAGAATAGTGGTTCCTTTGGTGAGCCTTTTTTCCTTTTGCCGACTAAGCGTGCATCTGAGTCTAAATAGTCCTTAATAGCTCAAACCTTGATATGGTGGTTTCCCTATTACTTGTTTACCTTTTAACTACAATATCTTGTTCCTCTTTTACTAATATGATTCAAAAAATCAGATGATGTACCAGAGTCCTTCAATTTCATCTAAAATCAGATCGATATGTGCTTTTTCCCCATTTAAACAATATTGGCACTACTGTAGTTTTAATTTGTAAATTATTTAGCTTATATTTTAAATTGTACCTTTCCTCCATATTTGATTAGATGGTTTTATAATTTGCTTCTTGTGATATATTAGCGTCATCAGGTGTTTTATTAATTAATAGGACTTAGATGTGGACTTCTACCTTTGTTTGATGATCTCTTGTTTAAATATATTTGAGCTTTGTTTATGAGAAATCCTTATTTTGGGCTCTCCAAAATTTCTTATGCATGTCTTATTATTACATAACTCCTTCTGTTTCCCTGAAAGAAGAAGGAAAGAGGACAAAATAAGATACATTTGTACATGAGAGAGAGAGAGAGTGAGAGAGAGGACTACCTGCATTCTTCCATGTGGCCCATGTGATAATCCAAACATAGTTTTTAAAAAAAAATCAGTAATCCAAACATCAGTTACTGCCGGTTCCTTTCTCGCTTTTTCTTTTACTGGCGGTTACTTTCTCGCTTTTTCTTTCTCCTTCCAACCTTCATGCTCATTTTCCTTAAAGTCTTCGTTCTATTGATGCAGCTTGACTTTGAGTTCAGTGCAGCAGCTAGAAAATGGAATTCATTACATGGTGAAGAACATGTTAGGAATAACCTTTCGTTGTTGTTGCGCTGGTCTCCATTTGCAACAGAGGCAGAGCTTCTCAAGCAAGTAAGTTTTCACGGTCTTCAAGGTTGTTGCCTTCTTTCTGTCAGTTTCTTTGTACTTTTTATGATAGAACTTTATTTTTCCCTTTCCTTGGCTTTCTTCCTTTATGTGAGTTCTCCTCCTCACATCTTGGTGGATGAAAACCAAACAAAAGAAAGTGAAACAATTATAGATATAACTTCTTTTGTCATTCCTTAATTTGTTGTCAACCTACAAATCACTTTATGGTGATGATCTATATTAGTGTCACCTTCCAAATCCTCCTTGGGAGTATCAGTTAAATTCAGCTTTTAGTTGCCATAATTGGTAGTATACCTGAGCATTTAACTGTCCCTGCAAAATATTCCCGGAGATATAATGTTACCATTTAAAAATAAAAATAAAAAAATTCCCCGAGATATAAAGGCATTAACTTTTTTTTTGAAAAGGGTGAATTTTATGGAAGATACAGAGGTAGTGAGTCAAAAATTACAGATTGTGCAAGTCTGTGAGTGTCACATGGTCAATGGTTTAAGTTGATTTTGGCTGGTTTTTGTAGTTGAAATTGTTAAATTTTTTCCAAGTACTTGAAATTGTTTTTGGAGTAGTTAATTTTCATTTTCTAGCCGTGTTGTTTTTGTTATATCATGATTGTCCGTTTAGTCTACGATTAGTTTTGCTTGTATCATTTGAATTTTCCAGCATGCAGTGCTCCAATGTTGAGACTTAGCAGCAGGTTTTAGTGGCAGAAAGTTGTCAAACAACTTTAAATTCACGCGGTTTTTACATAATATACCTTCCAAAAAAATATCATGCGGTTCCGCGGACATTCAAATTTAGCCACCAAACCTTGACTAGCACCTTCTGAAGTTGTCAAACCAAATATAGCTCTCAGATTTGTGCCCTGGCAATTCCCTATTTTCCTATTAAAGCTTGCTGTATTGCATCACAATCCTGTGAGGCTATTCCTAACCTTTTTACCAATATCGACTTTGGCTCCCTCCCTTATGTAATTTGCAGTTTGATGACATTGGTGATCATGGCACAAAGGTGATTGTCTACAATTTGTGGTTTAATGATGAAGGCAGAATGGAGCTCGACTTTGAGACAGATTCTGAGGTTTGGTTTGACTATCTATATGGGATTTCGGATTTCTGATTGTGTCATTTATAACTTTATTTTTGTCTTCTTTTGCTATAACTGCAGGATATTCGCCTTTCGGGGGATGCAAACGATAAAGAGAAGAGTGGCTCTCGTATTAAACCAAGCGACCAGCATCTTGCGAACCGTCTTCGTTACTCACTCCGTGTAAGTTATCTTCCTAGTAGTTTCCACTCGATACTTAAATTTTTAAATCAGAGGATTACTGGTCATTATCTTCTTGGTGTTCCCATACTGAACAGGCATATTTATCAGTGCTGTACTTGCGGATCCCAGACAACTTCTGTATTCTATTACGTGGACGGGTTGTTGAATTCCATAACATTGCCAAGGATCTCAAGTACCCTGAATTTATCATGTATAAGCCTCAAACTGTTGGATTCAAAGAGGTATCTACCAGATTTTGCCTTTAATATGAGTGGTACTTTTTGTGCGACATATATTATAATATATTTACACACTCCATTCCTTTTCACGGGGCAAAAGTTGACTTTTTATGAGATTAAGAAGTTCTTTGTTTTGTATTTAATCTTGGTTGTAGTAGAAGTTCTTGGTATTGTCAGTGTTCTAAAAAGCAAAGCGGTAATTAACAATTAAAAAAAATAAAAACGCAAAGGGTAAAGTGATGCTAAGCGAAGGCTTATCACTTCTTGATTGAAGCCACGCGTTTCAGATTAGTGTGCACTTCAAAACAGTGCACATGATTCAAAAGAAAAGTGGTGGTTCTTTGAATCTCAAAAGAAAAGTGGTGGTTCCTATCTACGGCGGTTTACCTTTATTGATAGTTATAGAGAGAGTAGCTTGATCTGGGGTTTAAAGGTCGAGACATTTGAGGAAATTCTGGAGTTGTTCAAAATTTGAGTTGGTAATTGTGAAGTCTTATATTCTAAGTGCTCCATACTGTAGCATGTGTTTTTGCTTTTTCTCAAAGCTGTCTCCAAACTGGATCAGTTACATATAATGCTTGACCTTTGACCATTAAATTACTTTTGCTTCCCAAAAGTTAGCTAGTAACATTTTAAGCTCCAATGTTTCCAGAACTTCTCTAAATGGTCTCTTTATTTGGTGGTTGCAGGGTTCAGTCATTACTACTATTGGCTTCCTAAAGGAAGCTCCGGTGGTGAATGTTCATGGGTTCAATGTCTACCACAAAAATCGTTTAATACTGGTGACTAGCTTCTCATGTTGCTCTATATTTTTAAAAATTTGTGAATTTGAACTTCTGAGAAAAAATAGCTTTGTTTGTACTTATCTCTAAATCTTGTAAGTAAGCTGGATAAGAGTCAAATAATTCCTCATTTCGGAGAGCTGATGGACCTCCGTTGATCTAATCTATGTGGGAAATCACCACTAAACTTCATTTTTCTTGGCTTCCTGAATGGGTTCTATGGTCACTTTTTTAGTAGTGGTTCTTTTGATGGGAAACAAGAGCACCATCGGTCAACCTGAAGGTGAATATTTGGAGGTCAAGGGGATAAGTTAGCAGAAAGAGGTACAATTGTAGACTAAAAAGGGGCTTGACTCTCAGTTTGCAAGTTGTCTTATTGAAAATTAGGAAATGCAGGAAACCATTATGTGACGGAGAGTGGAAAGGGGGTAGGGGTAGAATATTGGTAGGGCTAGCATTAATTTTAGGAGAGTTGCGTGCTATTGAGAGTGGGAGGAGGTCAAAGAGTAAGAATATGAGCTCTAGAATTTTTTATTATGTGATCTAGAAATATTGTCAACATTGGGATGAGAAAGTAGGGAGAAAATACATTACAAATACACTTAGGGGTTGTTTGGTTCCATTACTAAGATGTTATAACAGCTGCATAAAACTGTAGACATATTCTACTCAAGAATTTCCACTTCTTTTCTTCCTCGGGTTTGTTCTTTACTTTACCTTCTCTATCCCATAAGAATTGCTTTTTGGGCTAGCAATGACCTATCTATAATTTTGATGGATTATTCTTGTACAAACTGATTCAGTTGATAGACATTCTTTACATACCTTTTCCTAACTCCTATAGTCCTACATCTTTTTTATCAATTCTTTGCAGCCGTTTTGGCATGTTGTAAGGTACTGTGATAGTAGAGGCAGAGGAGTTGTTGGTAAGAAGCCTCTGAACCACTTTACATTATCACTGTTACTTATGCTTGTCATCTTTTCCCTTAACCCGGCTAGAGAGGTTATTTGATGATTTCCTTCCCCTTCCAGGTGTTCTAGAAGCAAACTTTATTCAGCCAACTCATAATAAGCAGGACTTCGAGAAAACCCCTCTTTTTCAAAAGCTTGAAGCACGTCTAAAGGAGATGACATGGGAATACTGGTAAACAATTACTTGAAATTAAGAATAGGCCAGTGAATTGTTTCTGTATTGATGGAGGTAACTTGCAAGCCTTGGCGGATCAGATTTTTAGCTTATCTGCATGGATTTAAGCAGCTTTTATTTGCAAGTATCAAGGAATAGAAAAGATGCCTTTGGCCTGTATAGTCATTAATGTCTTGTTTGCCAGTAAAGATGTGGTTTTTCTATGTTTTCGTGGGATTAGATGGGAAAGGCAGATCTAAGTTCTTCATAATTAGCTACTTATATATATTCCTCACTTAATGCTCATCCTTTGACAGGGATTATCACTGCGGGCTCCTTGGTTACTTTCCAAAGAAATTTAAACCTCAGGAACCGATTACTCCTCAGGCTTCATCTGAATCTGGACAACAACATGGCACATTTAAACATCAGGCTTCATCTGAAGCTAGACAACAACACGGCACATATAAACCTCAGGCTTCATCTGAAACTAGACAACAACATGGCACATACAAACCTGTTGTCTTGGGTAATAACTCCCCCAGTGCTGTTGGTTCAAACATTACAGTACGGGGAACTGTAACACCAGTATTCCAAAATAACTCTAAACCAGGTAATGTGTTGATGAGAGAGCTACGCCTCACCTCTATAATGGGCATTTCTCTCTTAAATTTTGCGTTCGATCACTTAAGCTACCTTTGGAAGTTATCCTAGATCTGTTGTGCTTGGTATTTCATGGTTGAGAGGATTTTTAACGGCCTTGAAAATCAGGAAGGAGCTTTTCTTTTTCCTGTATAGGCAGTCTAGCTTGTTTTATTGAGGCCTCTCTTTCGAGCTATGTGATCAAACTTTCTTGCTTCTATTATACCTACTCTGATAGGGCATGACCTGGCTACTACAATGGAATGTTTGTTGGGTTTGGTCAAAGCGATAGTGTTTTGGATATTGCCAAATGTTTATAACTTACCATCGTTAGTAGATTTCACTGAAGACGAAGATATTGGACTGCGTTAATAGACTCATGAAAAACCACATTCTTTTTAATTTTGAACATTGGATTACACTAAGTAATTGCGAACATCATGTGCGAATGACCTTAATTTTCATGCTTAATGACCATATCCTCGCACTCAGATTTTGTGGTCTCCTTTTATGTACTGTTGAGAGCTCATGTTGATCCATCTTAGTAGAATGAAAAGAAAGAATTTCGAAGAGAAGAAAATTCCAATCATCTCCTTCACCTTAATTCCTACTTGAGTTGTCCATCTCCCCTGAGCCGAATCAGTATCTTCTGCGCAGCTAGGTATTTTGGATGTCCACTCGCCAGAGCTCCATACCATGCAATGTCTTTCTCTTGTTATTGGTGATGTTCAGGCCAATTTACGCATGTCATGATTAGGTAGGGAGAGATGGAAGAGGGAACGAGAGCGTGGAGAGAAGATTATTTCGAAGATCAAACAGTGTTGCTAAAAGGAGTTCTAGAGACATGGAGGACCTTCTTTCTCTAGATTATTTTTATAACTTGCCATCACAGAATAGGTTCTCTTAAAAAAACACAACTATTTCCAACTCTCAAGATAGGTGTATTTGGGATTTGAGTCATCAGGGACCTTTCTGGAAAATCCTTCTCTCAAGCAGTACGATCACAAAGTCTTGGGCTCTGACCCTCTGCCCTCATTTGGGAGGGGCGTGATAAAAAGCAGACATCTTGATTTGGTTCCTTGTTCATGAAAGACTAACTACTGCCATTCTAATACATTTTAATTACTTCACCAAAAAAAAAAAAAAAGGCTAACTACTACTGCAGACCTTAGAATCTCATAAATCCTGATTGTAAGAAGATTAATTCACATGTTATATAACTTGTATATATAGTTACGTTGCTTCTGTTTAGTGTTAGGGTTTTAGGCCTAACAATGATGGAAGGATCCTGTGGTGAATGCCGAACATGCATTTTCTGGGGTTCATTACCACTGAACATATCTGTGCCATATAAGTTGGCTCTGTTGGAATATTGGTGCTTGTGACTGTATATTCTCTGCCTGTGCCCTCCAATTCTTCATGACAACTCAGTGAAGGTTCCAACATATGGTGGTTGAAGAGTTCCTCAATTCACTAACTGTCATACCCCAACTACGGCTTGTAAATTCAGGGTCCCTGACTTCATTTGTCGACTATCTTTCATACCCCAGCTGTGGCTTCAAATTTCTATGCTTTGGCTTCATTTCCTGCCATTGAGTATCATAATGCCTTTATTAGCAATCAAAGTGAGATGATTGCATGTGCAGTGGGTTTCCTTTTTCATTGTCATTTCTGTAGGTTGTCAATAATTTAATTACACTATGAAGTCAGTCAGTCACTAGTTATGATGCAGTGGTGGTTCCCCGCAAAACTCATGCAATTTTGTATAGTTACCTGCTTGGATATATGAATGACCATCTTTACTTTTTGACATTAGATGAATCACCATCTTTTACATTTTGAAATTAGGATACTGTGTATAAACTTTTTCAACTGTTGACAATATTGCTTACTTTGAACCTCAGGAGCTTCAAAAAGGAAAGCAGTTGATCGTCCAATAGAACATGAAAACTTGAAACGGACAGCTGGACTAGTAGCTGATTTAACTGGTGGTGGCCGAAGTCAAGAAATTCTGGTATGTATTTTTTTGTATGCTCTCGTTCCACTAGTATTGATTTATATAGTTGCATCCATAAAAAGCATGGCATCAGTATTGCTGGGTATGTTGAAACCAGAAGGACTTTTGGATTTGGCTTCTGAAATTGTTCAGGCATATTACCAAATCCCTGTTTTTCCGTCAGACCTAGTCTTTGCTTTTGAAAATTGATTGCGTGTTGAATGTGCATTATAGCTTGAAAGAAGGGATAAATCTACTTAGCATATCAATTGCAGGTTATCTATAGAACAGCATGTTAAGTTTAAGAAGTAGCTTACAAGCTGTCAATGACCTTGTTAAACTAGGACTATGAATTCCAATAAAGAGGGACTATGAGTAAAGATGTTATTTGTAATTTCTTTTTATGAACGATTGAGTTCCTTTATCTTTATTCTTTATTATTATTTTGACATGCCAAAAGCTGCATACTGCCAAAAGCCACCAAGGCTTTGATCTAGTGGTGAAAGCGCAGTGTGTCATGTGCATGTCATAGGTTTGAGACTTATTGCAGGCAATAGCCTGGTATTTAAGTCAAGAAGAACAGAGGGACAAAACACATTATTCACCAAGTTTCAAACTGTGCCCAATTGGCCCTTGGGAATTTTTCGGTTAAAAAAGTAACCCACAATACTACCAGAAGAAAATACCTTGGTACTTTTGTGTTTAGAAGAGGATTTCCCCGCGGGTGGATTGCTTATTGTGTGTTTTAATGTTTTCAACTACTTTCCCCTTTGTACTAACAGAACCTAAGTGGTCTTGAATTCTGTAAAAAATAAATTACAGGTTAATATGGATTTTCTCCTCGATCTTTTTGTCAAGATCTTATTATGGACCTTAATTGCTCATCTTGCAATTCTTGCCTATAAGTAACTTTGCCTGCAGAACTAAGATTGATAACAAAGATGAGATGTAGTGAACCAGGCATTTATAATGAATGTATTCTCTATCTCTGTCTTTTGACCATTGTAGACTCTCACTTCAAGTGGCTTACAAGATCAAGAGATTGCCCCCCTTATTCAAGAGAATGAAAAGCTCCGCGCACAGTAAGTGTATACTTCATTAATGAGTCTGTCATCTTCTCATAATGCAATTTCCAAATTATGCTTTGATCTTTTTAATAGAAAGAAATGCAAGGATGAAAAACACGTTATGTAGTCTGACAACTTAACTTTTCTTTTCTCCTCTTTCTCTTTCTTGTGAGGAGGGAGGGGGTAGTGCGTTTACGTAGAAATTGAAATATATTTATCTAGAGCGATAATACATAAATTTCCCTTTCAATTTCGGGTGAACTATGTACTACATAAACTTTGCGGGCGACCTATAACATTCATAACATTCTAATACGTGGCATAAGCACATTTTAGCTTCTCATCAAGTGCGTAAGCACAAAGGCCAAGCAAAAACCACTGTCCCAAGAGACCCATTTTCCGTTAAAAGCAGAGATCATGTTCTCGGTAAAGGTGATAGATTTAAGGATTGGTTTTCAAGTTTTTGGAACATTGGAGTGTGGAGAAGATGACAATTATAGTAAAAATCAATGTCGAAGGTGACCAGAAGGAGGCGAAGATGAAAAAGAAGTGAAAAAAGAGAGTAAGAAATCACATTTTGAATTAAAAAAGGTAAGATGAAAAAACAAGGGTAGGGCATGAGGTGCATTGTCCCATTTAAATATGGGTTTTGGTCTCTCAGGTGGTAAAAATTCTACTTCCGACAAGTTTAGGGAGGGTAATAGGATCTCTCAAAGTTGAAGTGTGTAGTTGAAATACGTAACATGTTGAAGGGGGTATTTATGTATTGTCCCATAGGAATATACAAAATACAATTACTATCAAATCAAATACACACACATGCGCACACGTGTGTTTGCAGCGCAATGGTTTATCCCTAAAGTATATCTGTGTGACTACTTTATTCTTGACCCAGGTGCTCGGAATGTGAGAAAAGAGAGGAGGAACTCCATTCAAAGGTGTGATTAAATAACCTTTGCCTTCGTATCGTTGTTGCATGTCAAGTATTCAATCGTACCTGATTGAAGCAGTACCTGATTTTAAAATGAAAATCATCATATGTTTTATTTATGTGGTTGTTGCAGGTTAATAAACTTCGGAAGGAGCTAAAAGAAGCACAACGCACCTATGCGCACTTGCTAGTGGAATCAAGATTATTAGACAAAGTCAAGCCAGAAGACGATGTAGTTCTTTAAGGAAGTGCCATCCTTGTACTTTAGTAGTTTTTTGCAAATGAATTTTAACCTTAGCTGCTGTTGATAACATCTGGTTCCTTTGTCCCCTTGTGGCGGAATTGTACCACTGGTTCTGCTTTCTTCTTTCTTTTATGGACCAGAATGGAAAGGCGGAACCAAAATTTTCATAGATTAGTATTTGCCCCATTAATAACCATTAACTTTTATTATTGTAAACTTGAAACTCATTTTACAGAGTTAATGCAAAGGAAGATGGGTTTAACTTGTGGACTAGAATATGTTCACTTTATCAATTAATAGGAAATAATGGTGTCATTTTACCAGCATTACCGAGTTAACTAGTCAGAGAAACATTGATCTACAACTGGACTCGATAAGTTCATTGGCTAGAGGAAACTGCTTATTACTCAATCTATTCACATTGTGTTATTCAAAGGGCAGAGATTAGAAATGGATAGTGATTACGCACTTTAAGAGAATAAAATAATGAAAGATCATCCTTGTCTTGTCTTGCACTAATAGGCACCAACTTACATTTGATGGGACTTTAGTGAGTCATTGATTTATGTCTCAATCTCTTCATTTCTGCTTTCCTAATTTACACTTGTCACAATATATCAAGGCACAACATATGAGTTTTGTAAGTTTATTCATTTATCATTACATGTCTCATTCTTTGTTCTTTTATTGCTTCGACCTATATCCTTCAAAAGCCATATTGATCTAGACGTTGTGTGGGCCTCACTCGATAAGCCAGATGTTTCTGGATGAAATTCCAAGGGTCCGGAACCAAAATGTCCCCAAAAAAACTATTTTGAACCAAAATATTCCAACAAAAAAAAAATGTTACAAAACTACCTTTAGCGCAGTAAAATACTGCGCTAAAGCACTTAACCGTAACTACCTTTAAGTGCAGTATTTTAAGTGCTTTAGCGCAGTATTTTACTGCGCTATAGCAATTTTTCTCACCTATAGCGCAAGAAATACTGCGCTATAGGACTCCACCATTTTCCAAAAACAACCTGTTATTACATTTTCACTCCTTTTTACGTAGTTTAGCCGTATATTAATCATGCTTTGAGACTCCGGAACTTCAATATTTTATATAGAACCCTACTTATATTTGTACAATTAATAAGATAGGCTCAATACATCAAGAATACACAATACTTTGGATTGTCATTTTAGTGATTGAAAAGTGCTCGAAGTCCTTTTTTATTTGAAGACTTGTAATCATTAGCTTTACGTTATTTATCTTTTAGGGTTTCGTCTTATTTTTAAATTAATGCTTAACTTTATTTCGAATGTGTCACGTTTTTTTTAATTATCAATTTAGGATGTGAAACTATAAACAATAATAAAGACTAAGATAATATTTATAAATATGCAAAAAATATATAATATTTACGATAAATTATACAACACTAATGTATATACACTATCGAGGATGGGCCCCACATGTAGTATGCCGGAGACTATCTCTAGGCCTAAGGCTCAGACTATCCCCACCGCCCTCGCCATCGTCTCCATCGCCCTTTTTCCTCTTAATAACCGGGCGCTCCAAGTCATGATCATTGTCACTCTTCCCCCGGCCCGTACGCCCTTGACTAGAATGTGGACCGGCGAACCACATGGCTCCCGAATCATCATGAGGCATAAATGAGCGAAAATATAGCATGAACGTGATGAGCTTTTATAAAACATGAGATGTCATAATAATTTAATGAAATACTTGTTTAAATCATGAATGCGGAAATAACGGGCACCGAAGGATGAACCTAAAAAATATATACTAATTAGTATCATTTCTTATTTATATCGAATACATTAACGTTATTTATTTAATCAAAAATAAAGAGTGTGACTAAACAACGAGATGGGGCTCCGAATAGGCTCTGTCCCGAGGATGGGTCCGGTGTCGTGAATATGAGGTAATCTCCCGGACGAGACGTTCAAAGTCCAAGTAAAGTTTATAAAAATTAAATAAATATTTACCTTATGAGCATGAATAAAATGGATACATATATATATAAATACGTAAAACATGATAAGTAGGGAGAGCATTTCACCCGACCATGTGATATCACCACGTGGGTACGTGGGTACGGGTACCGACACCCCCATACCTTGCCGTGGCATGAGGTGGTAACGTGCTGATGGATCCGTTCGAGTAAAATTAAGGTATCGTCCCCGAATGGGATCCTTTTCCGGTGGCTACGTAGTTTCGGGCTACCCACCGGCGTGCAACTCCTAAAATATGAACATGATATAATTGGCTAATAAGTGATTTTCGTGAATTAACTTGTACTTGTCTTGTAATCATGATTTCAAAATAACTTGTAAACATGGTTTCATGAAATAACTCAAATATATATATATATATATATATATATATATTATATAATACAATTGCATGAAAACTTGTAATGTAATATTCATGAAACAATCATTTTGGTCAATAAAAAAGCATGCAAGAAGCCCGTGGAATACAAATATATGGGTTTTCATAGATTACGGACGGATTCTCAATAATCGTAAAGAAAACAGAACACAATGATGGAAGTATAACAATTCATACATAATATAATCATGGACATGGACCGGGGAATCCTAAAATTGAAACCAAATATTTTGTATTAAATAATGAGTAATATATATATATATATATATATATATATATATATATATATATATACCTTGTTTGAATTAAAAAAGACTTGAGCTTTGAAGTTTTTCTTGAATTCTTGAACCTTGAGATGGGTTTTCTTGAAAACCCTAGTTTTAAATGATCATTTCTTTGTTTAGATTACAAGAATATGTATTAAATTGAGTTGGAATAATTAGCCGCTTACCTTGGTATTCTTGATGATGGAAGAAGGTAGGACGCCGCCCTAGGTCTTGAAGGAATGAAAATAATGTTTTGAATGATATGGAGCATATATACTGTTCTGGAAAAATAATTTTTTCGGCCGTTAAATGACGCGTATTTCAAAATACGGGCCGTATTTTGAAATCCGCAAACAAATATGGACAGTCCTTACGAGTGGCCATAACCCACCCGTCCGTTTGACCCGTAAGATACCGTTGGAAAGGTATTTCAATGCTCTACAACTTTCATCAAGAAGTTTTCTCAAATTCCAAACACGTTTTGAAATACGGGCCTATCCGTCCGTATTTAACTACCACCTCAAAATGTCAAATCCACCAGAAATTCTTGGTTTCGGTTTACCTGGGCGTAAATTGAATACGACCACATGGGCGTAAACCACCATATCACGATTGAACGGAAAAATATCAATTCCCACATTCTTTATCGATTTTTCGAGTCTAGGATCATGGTTAAAGCTTCTCTCAAAGATACGGGGTGTTACAATCCTCCTCTTCCCTCTCCGGGAGCCCTTGACTAGAATGTGCTTCTTCTCGGGATCCGGTCCTCCCCGCACGGGCGGAACCGATGACTGGGTCCTCGGACTCCTCCAAAACAGTTCCTCGCACCGAAGGATAAAAAAAAATATATACATAATTAGTATCGTTTTTATTTATATTGAATACATTAACGTTATTTATTTAATCAGAACATTGTGTCCGGCGCCTGAATAGGCTCATGACGGACGTCGGGGTGAATATACTATGTGAGATATTTGTTCAAAGTCCAATTAAAGTTTATAAAAATTAAATAAATATTTACCTTATATTGAATAAAATAAATTTTAAAGTAAAAAACTTACATGCGCCTCGATAGTCTCGTGAGAAGACACCTTTGCCTGGCAGGTTGAGAATGCCAAATGGGTCCTCTCGACCGCCGCCCGCCTAAAATATGAAAACAACGAAATAATAAGTAACATACATATTTAAAATAAGTACTTTAAATAATCAAATATATATATATATATATATATATATATATATTAAATATTGACCTTATATTGAATAAAATAAATTTTAATAAAAAGCTTACACTGTGGCTCGACAGGTCACGGGAAGACACGTGCAGCTCGGCGGACCCGTTCAAACAAGAGAAAAGTGGCTACGTGAACATTGTGTTAAAATATAAAATATTACTAAATAATAATAGTTATATATATATATATATATATATATATATATATATATATATATATATATATATATATGTTTTTAAAACAAATAAGTATTTTAAATACTAACCGGGATCAAAAACTCACGATCGAAAATCTGGCTCCCCTAAACCCGTCGTTAGCCCCCGTCCTCGCCCGTCAACGTTATCACGCTCCTCCGTATGCGTTACGCCTGGTGTGATGAAGACCGGATATCTCGGCAAGTAGAGCGCCGTAAACATCCTGAGTGCTCCCACGCCGGCATGGACTGGACCGTGAACGTCCTGCGGAATGGGATCGATTCCGGCCTTTAAGTTGTGTCCTCCACCACCGGTTCCTCGCGGCACATCCCTAAAGGCGTCCTCGGCACACTTAAAAATATTAGCACCGGTCACTCACTGGGAGAAATAAAATCCACACACGGGCTCCTCCTCGACAACACATCATCGACGCCCCCGATCGTCCCGGCGGTAGCATCCGTAAAGATACTATGTGTATGCGAAAACAACACCGCCGTGTAGTCCTACATGAGTCCGGGTGTATCAATGGACACGTCTTCCGTACCCCTCCAAGAAAACCAAATAACGAAAACCATCAAAGGCACTATGAGTTCGTAAAATAGATGCCCCCGAATCGGTGATCACATAGAAAAAGACGTTTAATTAAATTAATAATGTAAAGTTAAATAATTTTACATCGTCCGTCGGTGCCATGAAACAATATTGTGGGGCGTATCGGATCCGGTCAAAACCCCCCCTCCAAATGTCAATCTCGAGGTGATGCGAAAGAAAAGGCGACATCTTAACGCCCACAAACGTAAGCGAGAAAATACGATTTTTAAGTTGTCGTTTCAAGAGGTTTGTCTACATTAAAGGAAGGCACACTTAAAATATTACACAGCAAAAATCCACACACACTCGACAACACGATAGACGCTCGGCACGAGCATAAAATCGCCAAAACAACCACGGTCCGGATGCTCGAAAACCAATAACGTAAACCGACAAAGGCACCCGATGAGTTCGGGAACAAGATGCCCCCGAATATAATAGCGTACAAACGGGCATGATCAACGTCGTCTCGGGGTGCCATCCACAACCGGATGCAGACCCTCCAAATAAGTGCAGAGTGCACTAATCTTAACCCGACTCTATCCCAAAATCTAGTCCTCGGCATCAGGCACGAAGTGGGTGAGCCTAGTCAACTCTGTCGCCCACGTCGACCAGGAAGGCTCGTGCAGAGTGTATGGTGGCTCTCCGTCTGCATCGATCCAAAGAGGACCTCCACCGCTGTAATCGTGGCCTTACCGGCGAAGATGGAAGGTATGTGTCTGCGGCCTCACCGCTCGACCATGGCCGTGATGAGCATGCTATACCCGACCAACGGACACGCAACGGTAGATGTCGCCTCGAAACAATATATTCAAAACGCGAGGGTGTGGGGGGTGCTCGCGTAAAAGAGTCCACGCTCTCTGCAGCCTACGGGGACGGAGCCTAGTAGATATCCCTATAGTACCGGCCCATAATAATTCTGACCTATGATTGCCTTTCAAAGACAATACTGATCTATCAGCGGGCCCCGGGTGAATAGCGGACCCCGGGTGATCATCGGGCCCCGGGGAAACATCGGGACCAGGGGGAACATTCGGATCCATGAAAGAGTCCGGTCTGTACAAACTAAATTAGTCATTATTCTTGAAATGAAAGATAAATTATATTAACTAATTAATAATTTGTAGAGAATATGTGAATTATGTAGTATTATATCTTGTGAATAATTAACATGGGATATGCAGTAAATTTAATATGTGATAGTAAGGACACATATGTGATGGCAAAAACTTTTAAGTTAATTACTTTTGAATTATGTGATGGCAAAGACTTTTAAGTTAATTAGTTTGGGAATCGAAATTCGAGAATATTTGTTTAGAACTCTATTTTGAATATGTGATATATTTTTAGTTGACCAATAGCCAACACAACTACGATAAAATTAGACTAAAAGAGTATATTCGTCAACCACATATTTTCCTACAAACTTTACATTTTTTTCATTAACTTATGTATTTATGAAAAGAAGAACTTTAACTATTCTTTTTTAGATAATCTTTTTTTATTTAACATATATATTCACGCTTTTAAAATAATATAGATTAACAATTCATAATCATTTACAACTTGTTTGGATGGTTGCTACCTATTGTATTATATTATGTTGTTAGTTTAAATACAATGTTTGCTTTGATTGTTACTTTAATTTTATTGTTATGTAACGACGAAAGGTCCTATTTTATGTAACCACTGATTTGGTCCTATACAATACAACACGATACGATACATTATGAAACAATACATAACAATCATCCAAACAAAGTGTTAACAAAATAATAATCCATTACCAATCAACTTCTTTCAATTCATAAACAATATTTAACAACTAATAAATTCATAATCAATATTTAACAAAGAATCAATTAACAAAATAATAATTCATTAACAATTCATAAATAATTAACAAATTAACAACTCATAAACATATAACAAATTAACAATTCATAAAAATTTAACAAATTAACAATTCATAAACATTTAACATAATGAATTAAACAAAAAAAAACTATCGGAACAGTGACAAAAGCCAAACGCCCAGTCCGAACAACAACATACAAAAAAAAAATTGATTTTTTTTTTTTTTTTTTTGGAAAATAGCAAGGATTAAATGTTAAGCATGCTTAGAATATAATGTATATAACAAAGTAATAACAAAAGTTTATAGTAGAAAATCTTAATCGAAGATTTTTTGTAGAGTTATTTTAATCGAGTTGTACGCCGCTTTTTCCCAAAATTCGAACTTAGAATCTTTAACAAAACGACTTGAATATCTGAGAATCTAAACTTTCCGGATGAAATTTAATAGAAAATGACGTTTTTGGATGTGGGGACCACCTCGGTTTCGCCTCCATGGCGTTTTCAATTTTTTTTTTTTTTTTTTTTTTTTTGGAGGGGACAGGTGGTGGAACCGATGGGTTTAATGTGGAGTCTATAGCGCGATAAAATTTTACCGCGCTATAGGTGAGAGAAAAATTGCTATAGCGCAGTATTTTACTGCGCTAAAGCACTTAACGGGTTCGTTACCGTTAAGTGCTAAATACTGCGCTAAAGGTAGTTTTGTAACATTTTTTTTGTTGTTGGGGTATTTTGGTTCAAAATAATTTTTTTGGGGGCATTTTGGTTCCGGACTCAAATTCCAATTGGGGGGGGGGGGGGGGGGGGGGCAAATTACTTAAAGAAAGGAGCATTATTTCAAAGTGATTTAAATAGCGCAGTTGAACTGAAATTGGTGTAGTTTGAATTCGCGTCCACTTCACTGCAAAGAAAGGAAGGTGGGAGGGTTAAAACTAATGAAAAGAATAAACTCACTTGCAGCTATTTACGCTCTTAAATTTGGACATAAAAAGTATTCACTTTTTCTGGAATAATTTTGGACATTTAATTTGAAATTGTATTTATCTGTTTTCCAATTCACTTTGAAGTTTAGGTACATTCAAGCATGAACATTATTTGACATTCAACTTGAAGTTGTATTTACTTGTTTTCTAACTCACTTTGAAGTTTAAGTAAATTCAAGCATGAACATTATTTCAAATATTCTTTGCAAAAAATTTAACCAAATACAATTTCAATTCCAAAATCAACTCCATAAATCTCAAATATAAAGTGAACAAATTTTGAAATCTATGGCGAAACGTCTACTTAGTGTTGCACATGGTTTGGATGAGCTAATTTCATCTAAAAAGCACCAAAGTGACCATGTTCATTTCATTGAATCTATAAATTAATTCAAACAGACATAAATTAATATTTTTGGGTTTCGATTTTCATTTACTCAGGGTTCTTCATTTTTCCTTTCGACTTTCTTTACTCTTTCACATACGTAATCTCACTTAACATACATGTCGGTACATTACATTAATAAATTATGGATTACTACCTAGTGGAAATGCTACACGTATAATGTATGCAGATAACAATCATAATCACAATTATACAATACAATAAAGTAGAAGTAACATGATACTATATGCTACTGTAATTGAATAATTCTTGCTTCATTTAAGGTGTAACAAAATCATAATAATCTAATTACTCCACATTTTAAGCATGCACCGAATGTCCCGACAAAAATCCATAATCATGAATAAAGCCAAAGAGTAAAACTAACCAAAACGACAGCGTTCAATGTACACCTGGCAAAACAGCTTTTGAGGCAACTTTCTAACTTTACTTATATCACTTTTTTACCCAGTTTTCATGCATTCATTCATCACATATACAAACAGAACGTTAAGAGCAAAGTACTAAATTTCCCTTCCATTTTCTTCAATAAACCCTAACTGGTAAGACTGTTATTCTGCAAATTTCCTCTCTGTTTTATTTGTTTTTAATTTTTAGAAATTTTCACTGATACATCGTTTATTGTGTTCTTCTTGATCTTTTATTTTTTATTATTATTATTAACACTAAAATGTACATGTATACAATGGTGCTCGTACAAAAAAGAAGTAAAAAAATAAGGGTTTGCAGTTGTGTATATATATATATATATGGGCTTGTATAGAAAGTAGAGTTTGGAAATACTAGAGAATAAAAGTATTTGGAAAGGGGATGTATCTGAACTGATGAATGAATGTATGTGTAGGGTGATGTGAGTTGTTGTACTCTGTGCTTGCTCTTTTGTACTTTTTAAGGTTTGCATGTTTATTTATTGTTGGGGTTCTTTTTCGAGCCGAGGGTCTATCGGAAACAACCTAGACCCCACTTGTGGGATTACACTGCGTATGTTGTTGTTGTTCTTGCATATTTGCTTATTTGTTGGGATTGTTTTGTTGATTTTGTAACTTGTGCGTGCTTCTCTACCCCATAAAGGTAGGGATGAGGTCTGCGTACATCCTACCTTCCCCAGGTGAGACCTGTGGGATTACACTGGATATGTTGTTGTTGATGTTATTTGTTGTTGGGGTTGTTTTGTACCCTGTGTGTGCCTCTCTACCCCATAAAGGTAGGGGTAAGGTCTGCGTATATTCTATCCTACCCAGACCCCACTATGTGGGATTACATTGAGTATGTTATTGTTGTTGTTGCATATTTGTTTATTGTTGGGATTGTTTTGTTGGTTTTGTAGAAATCTGAATAGGTTGAAGAATTGAGAGAATGAGTAACGTGAGGAGACTGGAGGAGTGCATGAAGACGCTAGAGGAGGGCATTATGAAAGTGAAGTTGATTTTGGATGGTTACCCTGCCTGTACGCTCTTCACATCGGAAGAATATATGAGATATTATGAGTATCCTTGAATTTTTGTTATGGTTTGCCTTATTCTTATTGCTATTAGTATTACACTATGTTTTGAGGTGAGATTGTTGTTTTGATAACCGAGAAGTGGTAGATGGTCCGAAACTCGACGGATAATAATGGGCCTACCCCCTCTACCTTCCTCCACTTAAATACCAAGCTTTTGTATGTGGCAGGGTTTGAATCTCTGACGTGCCTAGCCCACACATCACAAGCTATGTTCTACCACTAAGCCAGAGCCTTGGGGCTGTTTTGAGGGGAGATGTAAGGAGAGAGAAGATGGATGACTTATTGGTAAATTACTTTTAGCTGTTTGGTACAGTGAAGGAAGTTAAAGTGATGTAATTTTTCTTTGCTGTCCGATTTTGGATGGATCAGGGACTCTCTCTTTTACTCCCTTACCAAAAAACAAAAATGAGCCTTAAGTTTTTACTCCGACAGCCTCTCATCTTCTTACTCCAACCAAATGCAGCGTTATTTCTCCAGTAGCTCAATTGCCAAAAGATTATTTTTCAGTTCCCAGAAACTAATACTTTAATCAGCTAATGATGGTTCAAATCTTTCATTTCTTTGTTTTAGCTTGATGAACCTTGCTGGGATTTTGGAACTACCAAGGATAAATTTTCTCTCTATTTATGGCAATCAATTTGGATGTGTATCATGGGTAGACATTGTAGGATCTATTTGGTTTTGCTTTTATTGTTATTGTGATTCCCTTTTAAATGGAGTAACTTGATTACGAGGATTGATATAGTTGACCCCAACTTGTTTGGGACTGAGTAGTAGTAGTACTGTTGGTTTGTTAGAATCCTTTCTATTTGTATTTTCCTTATTGGTATTCTAATTTGTTTTATAATGAGCTGAACCTGCTTGCATCAAAATGTGATGGAAATTATGAGTACAACAACAATGATGGCTTGTTCAAGTAATATGCAATTATGCAGACAGGTTTAATCAAAATGATTTGTTGTTTTATTGTCTGATTACCATTTTAATTTTATTGTCTCAAAACAAAGATGCAAGAGAGGTTAATGCATGTACATTTACCCAACTTGGTTGTATGTTAATATCAGCTTGGCTTCTACCAGCATATTAGCTAACATAATCTTTTTTCCAAGTGATGTGTTAGCATAACTTCAGAAGTGAATGTTGGTTTTGATTTTGCTCTCTTCCCCACCCCCCCCCCCCAACACACACGCACCCTAAAAAGAAAAAGGAGGATTGTGAATCACTAAGAAAAAACTACAGCGAAGGAGGTTTATCGTTTTATTATTTCTGCCTTTCTATTTGTCCTGTTTGTTTAATTCTTAAGAAGCAATATAGTCCCAGAAACTCTGGTGTGTTATTATTTCCTCTGGCAGTTTGCATCTTTAACTCTTGACAGCTGTGTTTATCTCTTGTCTATTCGACCTCCCCCATATGATTCGTCAACAGAACTTCTTCAAAGGTATCATGCTGCCTTGGATGAGAGTATATACTTCAAGGTGAGAATTTATGGACACTCAGTGGGATCATATTTTCTCTAAAATTATCACTTTCGTGTAATCTTAATTCTTAACTATGACTATATCTGCTAAAGTTTTTTAATTCAATGTAAAAATTATTGTCTGCTAAAGTTTTCTAGTTCAATGTAAACTTGTAACCTTGTTATCTTTCATTTGGTCATCAGCGTACAACGTGTCACTCTTATATTTTGAAAAGGTAGAATGCAGATGATGTGCAATCTATTTCTCTTTGCTGGTTAATTTGGATATGAAATGCTTCACAAAATTGAATTTTCTTTGTAATATTGTAATTAAATGCAACCAAGATTCTGCAGTAACAAAGATGACTTGGCTAAGGAAAACTTTTTTCACAGAAAAAGGAATAAGAGAATTAATATCAGAGCTCCAGCTGTTCAAAGCACACTGTTCCATTTGATCAGCACAAGCCTAAGTTTAAGAGTGTACTCGGTGGTTGGGTAAATTTAGTAAGTGATCTAGGTGCTCATTGAGCATATTACATATCTCTATATACTTTGACCTATACAACATTTTCTTCATGTTGTAATGAAGAGTGCCAAAATATTTGGAGAACATATATTCTCAATGATGAGTTCTGGATCAGAGGTTACTTTAGCTAAAGGAAAAATGTTGGTCCTTTTCTCTTGAACTTTGGCCATGGATTGCAGACTAAAACATCTATCCAGTTTTAGTAGTTTTCATCTGCATTGGCAGTAAAGCAATGCAATGAATGTGGGTTTATCTATTATTTGCAACTTCTTCTCCTTGTCTTGGCTAATATCCTGTGTTGAATATCACTTTTCCCTTTGCTTCTAGGTTCTGCCTTTTCTGAAAGATAAGAGTGGCACCTCTCTGTTAGCTGAATTCTTACGTGTCTGGACAAATTACAAAGCAATGGTGAAGTGTCTTGGAGGGTTTTTCCATTATCTTGATAAAAAATGCACTGAGCAGAAAAGCTCTGCACCGCTTAAAGAGGTTGCTCTTTCTTGTTTCCAGAATAGGGTAAATGTCCCTATATATTCTACAGGAAATCATCACTCATTTAATTCTTTTAGACGCAAAAACTTCGTAATGTACTAATTTTCATTTGTCCATTTCAGGTTTGCTGTGATCTCGTTCCAAAACTTTTTGATGCTGCACTTTTACTGGTACTTTTAAGTAGAATGTCAAGTTTGTTGTTGATTCCAACTATGGACAGCTAGTGATTTACAGTATGCCACATGTAGATAAGTCAAGACCGCAGGGAGGAACCAATTGACAGGAGCCTACTACAGGGCCTCTCTACCTTCTTTTTGGAAAATGGTGGGCCAAAAAAAGGAACGTACTATGACATGTTTGAGGAGAAATTGCTTACAGATACATCCAGTTGCTACTCTCGAGTTGCCTCTGAGTGGTTCCTTAGCTATTCTTCGACAGATTATATATTGAAGGTTTTCTACGCTCGTCTTAAAAATAGCAGTGTGCTGGATGAATTTGTTTCTTTCATATGATTTCTTATATCTGACAAACCATTCTTCTCTACTATCGTTCTAATTGAAGGTGCTATTGTTAGGCTGAACAGTGTTTGATTGATGAAAAAGTGAAGTTGAGTCAGTTCCTGTATCCTTCATCTGTAGAGAAACTACTTCAGGTACTGCTGTTTATTCCTTTACTTTCTTACAGTTTGTGATCAAGTTCTTAAGATGTTATTTGATGATATGAGCAAGACTTCAAATATTGTGGATGTTTCACTAAACTCGTCTGCTCTTATCATAATGGAGAGAAATATGATCGAAGTCTTTATTTTGAGGGCTTGTTCGATATCCTACATGTATGAAGTTCGTAATCCGTGTTTTCACGTGATTTATGTTTTTATTAATTTTTTTTTTTCTGAGAAGCTAACGGTCCGGTTTCATGTGGTTTAGGTTAGTCTCATGTCACACATGATCACTTGAGCATTGTGATTGTGGAGATGTTACATGGCTAGGGGTATTTTTTGAAGTTACATGGCTAGGGATATTTTTTTTTATCTTCATGAAGTAAGCAGATTCATTAAATTGGCATCGAGTAGATGCAAAAAGTACAAGAGCGCACCATTGAGATTACAAAAAGAGATTGAGCTAGCTCCAGATAAGTAAATTAAGTTAAAACTAGGGAGCTAGCAAAATTGGTCTAAGCTATTTACAGGGTCAATTTTGACCAACTGAATAGGTTTGTAAGACATCTAGCCTTCAAGGAGTAATTTAGAGTTGAGGTGCAATCAAAACATCTCCTGTTCCTCTCTGTCAGTAAACACCAAAAGATACATCGCTAGGGATATTTCATCACTTAGATTAAGCTGATTGTCAAATGCTTGTTGAGACTTGCTTTAGCATTTATGACTAGTTAAATGCTCAAGTCAGAGACCTCCCAGACAACCCTTTGCTGACTTATTTTGTATTAACTGCTCTACGTAGGAGAACCACGAGGATAGACCATTCTTCTTGAGTTTCATGTGCTTACATGAAGCCACAACATTGTGCCAACAAACTTTTAATCAAGTGTATTTCTCTCTCTAGAATATCATACCTTTTAGCGATACTTTTTGCCCTAATGTCGCCTGGTGGTAGAACGGTTGTTCCTTTCCTGTCTATGTTAGTAATAAGTGAGTGCAGCTGCACTGGAGTTTATCAGTTTTGTGACTGGATGCGAGACACTGTATAACTATAGTACTTGAAATAACATCTCCAAGTGCTTCTCATACACATGAGCTTCAGTTGATTTAGAAACCAATAAATTGTACTATCCTCCTGAAGAATGTTACCTTTTCAGAAAATGGTCACTGTAATTTTTTCTGTCACCTAATCTTTTTTGTTTGATAAAATATGCTAGTGAACAACTCATTGCATCTAATTGATGCCATCAATGAAACTACTTACTTAATAAAAAAGAATGTCATTGGACCAGTTAGTGATTCTCGACTGAAAATTCTTTTCAGGTTGTGCATCTGAAGTTAATTGGTGAAACTACAAGCCAGCTGATTGAAAAACAGAAGGCTGAGAACCTCAACTCAACAAGATATCAGGTTGCTTCTTTTTATGAGTCTCTATATGCTAAAAGAGAATACATATAAATGCTCTCAATAGATTTAGCTTTTCATACCTATCTTGTACCATCTCCAGCAAAGTAGGTGATCCATATTAGTCCTACCATCTTGCTTATGGAAGTTTTTTTTAATTATAAAGTTAGTTGTTGCTTTTGGAGTTTCAAAAAAATATTTTTTTAGTTTCAAAAAGTTGTTGCTTTTGGTAAGACACTTGATCGATGCATGGGTAGTAGATACATCACCTCCTACAAATTTATATGGCATCAGTATATGCAAAACACCACAACTTGCACCATTATTGTCTATATCACTTGAGAAAATTAAGATGGATTGTTCTGTACCTAACTATCTTTTAATTTTCTTTTGAAGTGGAACATTGAAATTTTGAAAGGTAGTGGTTCTGAACTCGTGAGATTTAGGAGAAATTCAATCCTGTTTTCTTAATCCTACAATGCAAGTAGGAAAAAAAAAAAATGAGCTAGTTTTCTGGAGATCAACTTTGTCGAAGTATAGACTACATCTCAATTGGGTTTCTCTGAAGACATCCTTTATAAAAACTTAATTACGATCAAAGCTAGTGTACAAACCAGAATACTGTTAGAAGTGCTTGATAATTAAATGTATCATTGTCAATGCTAGTATATAAACCAGCATATGTTCATATGTAATTGAATTTTTAGTGCATCAGTAACCAATGTTCATTGTGTAGTAAAATTAAGAAGTAGCTATATTATGTAACTAAATGAGGATTCTGTAACTAATCCAATATTAATGAATGTCCAGAAAAGATCCTTCTAAGTCAAGATCAACCTTCAAATTTAGCCAACTGAGGATTAAATGCAAATTGGATTAGACACTGAAATCAATCCTGATCCAGTTGAAAAAATGAATTAGATTCTTTTTTTAAGCAAAAAATGAATTTATATTGAATATGATCATAATTTGAGAGTTGACAGATTGAGTATTCAAAACCAATTTTACTTTACATGTGAGCCCTCTCTGTAGAATCTGTAATGCTTTAGCCTCAACTCAGCAATGACCTTCACATGTTTTCTGTCACATTGTCTATTAGTTATGTTCTATTTTATTTCTGTGAATGATTAGCTATTCTCATTCCACCTCGGCCATTAGTTTCTGATGTAGCATGTCTATTTTTTTTCAAAAAACGCTGCTAAGTGTTTCATGATAAATTTATTCAAGTGTTGGATCTTTTCCTTCCCCCTTTTATCTTCCCACATGATTCTCTAAAGCAAATAGGAGGGTAGCATCTGGATGACCCTGGTTCTGGTGCTGTGACGTGGGGAAGTTTTAGAATAATAGCAGATGTGCGCTTTCGGACAAATATACTCTAATAGCTTATTAATTGCTACATTATCCTACCATACCTGAAGTCTCTCTGTCCTCGAAACATATCAAAGATCTTGCAGAATGTTCAACAACTGTTAATTGCATGGTCTTTCATTTAACCTGAAATTCACATTTGAAGAATAAGAAAAGTCCACTGCCCCGGCTTCCTCCTGGTTCTTGATCCTTGGAGGAGAATATGTGGTAGTTCTGCACTACCGTTTCTGTAGCATTAATTATAAAAATATTACAAGTAATTACTGTTAAGAGTAATTACATATAAGTAATTTCTGATAAGAATAACATTACATATTTTACTGAGTAAAAAAATAACGTTACTTATTTTGGATTTCTTGCAGGAATTACTGTCCAGATGTGCCAATTTAAGCATTGGGTAAAGTGCCACATTTTTTACCAACATTATAGTGTCAGATACCTCAGGAAAAGGAACAAAAAACACTAACAAAAAGCCCCAACAGTGTAATTGACCAGTGAAGATTTTGATGATCTCTCCCACCGTCTATTTTTTGCGGCTCCTCTCTTGGTGCTGTTTGGAGTTAGGCCCCTAATTCCTTTTTTGGCGATACTCATATCTGAAAGTGTCTAGGTATTTAGCAGAGCAAACATATTTACAAGTTAGGAGTAAATATACTTTACCAATTTGCATATTTCTGCAGTATAAGTTCTACATCTCTTACGGGGAGAATATACTTCTTAGTTGCGCAGATGCAGAAATCTCATACATATTTGCCGACTGAGGAATGGAATCGTAATTACCAAAAACCTGCAATAGCTTAGATATTATAACAGACTTTGCTTTGGCACATACTTTGTTTCTGTATTTGGCTGTATATAATTTGATTTAGTTTCAATTTGCCCACAATCTTCATGAGCAAAATTTTCCATCAAAAGTTAACCATTTTACTGTCCTCGGCCCAGTCACTTGGTCATTCTCTCCTTAGGATGACATATATTCAGTGAGTTAACGTGCAGGATGCAGCATATGAACTTGCATGGTAAACTTGTAATTGCACAGGAGAGAGATATACAAGCTTTTGGATCCATAAAATTGAAATGGCTCTTGGAGTAATAGCAGTTTGAAATCGCTAATTATTTTCCTAGTTTCATTGAAAGTTAAAACTTTTCTCCTAGTTTCAGTTCCCTAACTTTGTATTCGTACGATCAACAAAGTCAGCTTGATTTGATATTTTTGGATTACTTTTCATTGATCGCCATTGGTTGTATTTGCCCCTATTTTTTTGTTTGGTTATGTAGTTCCCAATATTCGTCTAGCTGTAAAGAATTCAATGTCCCTCCTTTTCCTGGAGCCACCTTCACACACAACTCTTCCTTTTGCTCGCTGTTGCGAGATGTTTCGCCAATTTCATAGACTGTTTAGGAAATATTCTGCAAGATCTAAGTTTTGAGCTCTGGCTATCGTATGGTTCATCATTTTTAGCTCTGTCCACATCAAAAGTACCATGATTGGACCATGCTTACCCTAAGTTTCCCCAATCTCCAAAATTTTCTTAGTTACACAAAGCCACTTTGACGAAGTTTATACCAGAACAATCTCTTCAATGGTTCCAACTGACCTCTTGTTAAGGTTCGGTTTATATCCAGACGTTTTGGGTAGGTCCAAGTTAGGCTATGGTACAGGGCAAGTACACAAATAGCCGCCTAGAGGAACGTTGTTTAAAGAATACATCACAAAGTATTTAATATTTAGCTACTTTATAGTCAAATTCAAACCTGCGAGACTGAAATTGAAAATTCCAGGAACTTCAAACATACGGGTGAAGTTTGAGAATGTCAAACCTAACTTCAGATTCAAATGATTGTAGTTGATATATTGCATGTGCAATTCAAACATCAATCTTTTGAGCTTAATTTCAGACCTTTTGAGTTGGGAAGTTTTCAAACTTCAGACATACAGGTCTAACGTTGGGGTCTGTTAAGCTTAACTTCAGACTCGTAAATCGAAAGATCAGACTATATAGATCAACAAGGTATAGATCAACAAGGTGCACAATCCGTGGCGAAGATCGGATTATAAGACAATGGCGAAACCTAGGGTCTTTTCATTTGTTTACTATGTCGTCTTCATTGTGGTTTTTCTCGCAAGCTTTACTTTCACTTTCTTATGTTATACTTATAATTATTATTATGATCTTGTAATATATTGACCCATCTTGTACACGTTGAAGTAACAGAAAACAAGAAATATAATCTCTTCTTCTCACATTAACGGTGAGTCAATCCTAAGGTTAATGAGATACAATATATGTGTGAAAGTTGTAAAAAAGAAGAAAAATAAGGGGAAGCAGTTAAGTTTGACGTTTGCCGCACTAGCTAAATTGTAAATAGTTTATAATTGAAAATGTCTTAAATAAGGTTGTTCAAAGCGGATACTTCATACAATTCATGCAATACCGTATTAGAGTTGTTGACCGTAATCACTCAGTTCAAAAGAGCCCATTCGAAAAGTTTGATCTTTTTTGTTCGACTATAATTTTTTTATAAGCAACCGTCATTAGAAAGTTACTCAATATTGTAGGTAGAACGATAATTCAAATTGTGATTTCTTGATTAGTAAAATATTCAAATTGTGATCTCTTGATTACGAAAATATTCTTCCAAAAAGAGAAATATTAATTTCATTGCAAAATTGTGTCAATTCTCGAGAAATTGGGATAATGGCATAAAGGGATAGTGGTCGCTCTTTATTGATTTACAATTAAATGGCAAATCTAACCGCTTTATATAGCAAACTATAATTAACCTTCGTGATTATTTCAATTTAGTATAGACTATTTTACCGGTATTAATATGTTGATTGGAAAAATAAAATGTGTTAAAATAAGTAGACCAAAATATACTTCGATATTTATATTGCTAATGACCAGATATCGTGTTCTCCAAAACATGACTAGAGTTTAAAATGGTTAATTATTGAGCTTTAAAACTTTTAAAGGCAATATAGGCAGATGATTATCATAATCTCAAAACAAAAATTGGTTAAACTGTTAATTTTGTAATATGAAATTATTTACTTGCACATTGCTTTGAAAAATTTGAAAAGTACAGCTACTGGGATAGAGTTCGTCGGAGTTTTCTCTTGACCCCAACAAAATTACTATTATATATAAGAGGGAATGTGAGGACTTTTGTAGTCCTCAATAAAAATTTTTAAAAACTTTTAAAATTACTTTTATGTCCTAATTTTATATTTTTTTTTTTTATTTTTTGTTTTTAAAGTCTACTTTTATAAGATTCCCTTTTGCGAATAATTTTCGTTTTTTAAAACTTTTTAATTAATTACTTTGGCTTCCATTTATTTATGTCTCAATTTTTTTGTTTTTGTTTTTAACACATTAATTTCTTTTTTCACGTTCATTTTACTCGGTGCTCATATCCGCATTTGAGCCCGATAATCCGTAATTACTCTGCATCGCACCGACATGTTTTTTTTTCATATCTTATGCTTCTTCAATTAAGAAGGATCTTTCAAACTTTTATGTATTTGTCTTAAAAGTTCATAATATGTATGAGTTATTTATGATTAACTTCAACCTCACAATAATTTCCCAAATTTTTAAAAACTTTTTCATTAATTACTTTTATGTCCTAATTTTATTTATTTAAGTCAATTTTTTTGTTTTTTGTTTTTAAATGTCTACTTTTTCAAAAAGAGAAAAATTTGTAATCCTTACAATAATTTTCAATTTTTTTTAAAATTTTTAATTAATTACTTTCGAGGTCCTAATCTTATTTATTTATATCAATTTTTTTGTTTTTGTTTTAAGAACCTTTTCACTTCATCGAACCTCCTCCTTTTTTCTTCTTTGATTTTTTTACGATTGGTGCTCGAAACGGTCATTTTGCCCTATAATCTTCTCTCTTACGTAAAGAATTTCTCGGGGGGGGGGGGGGCACTTTCACTTTTTTTTTCCATATCCATGTTCGAACCCCTAATCCCTAATTTTCAACTTATATGACTCCTTAGAGGTCACAAATAAATATAAGGGCCTTTCCTATTCTTTATCTATATTGTACTTATAAGTTAGAAATATTATTTATGTACTCTACTTGTAATATAAAGATCTATCTTGTATATGTTGAAGTAACCAAAAAATAAGAAACATAATCCTATTCAAATTTGCTAGCACGGCGAGTCAAATTTGATTTATTAGTTAAATATATTTCATCAAAATGAAGTTAAAATATTAAAGGAGGGAATGAAAATTTTGCTTTTATATAACTACCCACTTGGAAAGCCATATGGTTGTTGTTGTTGTTGTTGTAATTGGGTGTAATTATATTTTTAGTTAAAATATCTGCTTTATATGTTTGAGTTTGGGCGACACGAGTAATTACACGGTTCAATAAAGAATTTTAAAATAGTCCTTGATATTTTTCACTGATGTATAAGATTCCCAAGAATAAGTCGTGTTAATCTTTGGCTTCCATTTGATTTACGGTGGTTACTTTTTCTTTGTTTATTTTTTTACTTTAATTTATTTTTTTATTTATTTTTATTTTTAATTTATTTTATTTTATTTGATTTTTAATATTTTTTTATTTCTACTATTTTAATTTCTTTTTTATTTTTACTTTATTATTATTATTTTTTTAAATGTATTTTTCTTTTTATATTATTTATTTTCATTTTTCTTCATATAGGACGTGATTACATTAATTGCTCGTATTTTTTTTTTTATGGTTTAGCATAATGTCGTATTATTCTAATATTTGAAAGAAATGGTTAATATTGGAAAGAATGAGTTATTTTGCAATTCCTCGGGTCCGACGATATTAAAGTAACATCTTTCTAAGAATGGGGTTTAAGACCCTATATTTTTCCTTTCTTTTGAATTATTTACTCTTTACGTTGGAAGATATAATGTTGGAATTTGACGTTGAACTTTTTCTTTTGGATTTTGAATTTAGGTTATATTTTCAATTCTTAAGTTATTTGCTTTCACATTGCATTCTTTTATTTTCACTTACATTTGATGGATTTTTTGTGTCAAACATTTGAATAATATTATGGCATTATATTTATTAATATTATTTTTTTGTCAAACATCCAATCCATGGGCCTTTCCTATTCTTTAAGTTTATAATTAATTAAAATTAAATATTAATTTGAAAATATATATCAATTATTTTTGTTACAATATTAGTTACAAATATATGATTATCTTAATATATTTTGAAGTAACCAAATTAAATAACTAATTTAATATCATTTATAAAGGCAATATTTTTTAACTATTGATTTTAAATTTTTTTTATTAGTTTTTTTTTAAAATAAATTATAAGTGCAAAAGCAAACAGGTTTGAAGTTTTAAATAATTTTAAACATTGAATGTACCTTAAATAGGGGTACTCAAAGCGGATACCTGATACAATTCCTACAATAAATATTAGAGTTTTTCACCATAATCAACTGGTTCAAAAAAACTCATTTGAAAAGTTTTATCTTTTTTTTTTTTTCTGACTATTTCTTTCCTAAGCAATAATCTTCAGAAGATTACTCAATATTACATGTATAACTATTGTTTAAATTGTGGTTTCCTGATTACTAAATTTTTCTCCCAATGAAGTATATTAATTTCATTACTAACTTGTATCCATTCTAGAGAAATTGAGGCAACGTCCAAAAGAAAGACATGGTTAGTCGTTACTGATTTACTACTAAATGACAAACCTAATAATTTATCTACCAAAATTTATAATTACCCTTCATGATTATTTTAACCTTGTATAAATTATTTCACCAGTACCTGTATATTGATTGAAAAATAAAATGTGCAGCATCATTTTAGAAAAGTGGACAAAAATGTACCTTCATATGTATATTGCTAGTGAGCAGATATTGTATTCTTTAAAATATGATTAGAATGTAAGAATGATTAACTATTGATTTTTTTAAAGGTAATTAGGCAGGTGATTATCATAATAATCTCAGAACAAAAATAATCTGATTAGTGAAGAATTTGTAATATGGAATATATTTATTTGCACTTATTTTATTGAAAATTTTGGAAAGTGCAGCTATGAATAAAGTTCATCGGAGCTTCTTTCTTGAGCCCAACTCAAGTCAATAAAGATTGATGTAATTCTTTAATGATTCACTTTTCACACCGTGTGTAACAAAAACATGTCTTCGCTTGTTTTTGTTACCCTAAATTCCAACTGATAACAACCATTTCTTCGTATATGACCTTATTTTTAGATGCAAACTTGAGTTCATATAACCTAAGGGGCCGTTTGGTCGATGGTGAGGATGTGATTTATTCATGTATTAAAACCAGCATAACTAGTACTACGGAATACTATATTTGGTAGCATTTTAGTTGTTATGTATAAAATTCAGCAAACCAAGTACGACGTCCGGTTACCGATTTACAATCACATAACTATGTTTAAGTTATGAGGGAATTTATATATTATTTCATTAGGGTAAACCATGAAATAACTAATACATTAAGGGGTCGTTTGGTTTGAAAACAAGTTATGATGAGATTAGTTGTATTGGGATTAATTATACTAGCATTATCTATGTTGAGATTTGTTATCCTGATATTATTTCTTATTGATTATTTGGTTTGTTGTATTAAAAGTAACATTTTTTGCATAATTTTTAAGAAAAAATTGTTTGTTTACAAAAATATCCTCCACCTTATTTAGTAGAAAAATGATTTGAGGGACCTCAAGCTATTTTTGCCATTTTCATTATTTTATCTTGGGATAACTAGTCCAAGGATTGTTATTCCACCCTCTGTCAAAGATAACTTATCCCAGTACTATTTTTTATCCTGGGATAACTTATCCGAGAATTAATAACCAAACAAGGGATATGGTGATACTAAATTCTTATCTTAGGTCTATTTTTCCTTATCCATCACACCAAATGACCCTGCATAACTATTCTTGTATTACTAATATATGCATAACTCTAACCAAAGAACCAAATGAACCCTATCTATATATATATAAAAGGAGAGTAGTCTAGCTTAATGTTAAGTTAAGTGGCGTAATATAAATAAGCTACTTGACAACAAATTCTATTTGCATTAATTATAAAATAAGTTATTAATTGTAGTTCCTGTTACCTAATTTAATAATCTACTGCTATTACTACTACTACTACTACTAATAATAATAATAATAATAATAATAAGTAATAATAATAATAATAATAATGAACTCACATAATATACTCATACGATATTATCAACACATAGTAATAGTAGTAGTAGTTGTTAATAATAATAATAAAAATAATAATGAACTCACCTAATATACTCATACGATATTATCAACACATAGTAGTAGAGTTGTTAATATAATAATAATAACAACAACAACAACAACAACAACAACAACAATTTAATAATCAACACTACTAATAATAATAATAATAATAATTAATAATAATAATAATAATAATAATAATAATAATAATAATAATAACAACAAAAACACCACCAATAATAATAATAATAATATTCAAAATATTACCTAATTTAATAATCTACTACTAATAATAATAATTAATAATAATAATGATATTATATCGACACACATAATAGTAGTAGTTGTTAATAATAATAATGCAAATAATAATAATACCTAATATACTCAAAATAACACATAATGAAATATAATAACACAACAACAACAACAACAATAATAATAATAATAATAATAATAATAATAATAATAATAATAATAATAATAATAATGAACTCATACATACGATATTATCAACACATAGTAGTAGAGTTGTTAATAATAATATGATAATAATAATAATAATAATAATAATAATAATAATAATAATAATAATAATAATAATAATAATAATAATAATAATAATAATAATAATAATAATATCATCTATATCTATATCTATATTAAAAAAATTAAAATAATTGACATTATTAAATGAACTCACCTAATTTAGTGTACATGATTGGAAAAATATAATTAATTGATATTCTTGGATCTAATTTATAATCAAGAATACTCCTTTAAATGGTAAGATATAATATTACATGATATAATTAAAAAAAATTTAAAAAAAGGTACAGAATTGAAAAGTGTATACGTACTAATTTGGCAATACAATAGCAATACTTAATGGTAATAAATGCATGACATCTTATTTATAGTCACCTAATTTGATATATTTGATTGGAGAAATATATTTAGTTGATAATAATAATAATAATAATAATTATTATAATAATAATAATAATAATAATAATAATAATAATGATGATGTTGCTCAATATTTGTGTGTTTGAATTTTGAAATAATATAAGAATACTTATATATGACAGAGAATATTCAGATGGTGTAAAATGAGTTGGAAAGTTAATCAATTAGCATTCAATTAACATATATGAAAAAAGTTAATCAATTAGCAATCAATCAATTTTATATCATCTAAATATATAAGAAAATCAAGTTAGTAAATAACTACCTTTGATTAAAGGAATAATTTATAAGTAAATCCAAATTGAACAAATAATTTATTAGAGTTTCAATTATAATACGAGTTTTACCCTTTTTTTGTAATCATAAATTGTATAAATTGAGAATGAGTTGTGATGAACAAAGTTGAGTAGTACTCCTTCCTTTCTCTGCTTTGCTAATTTTCCTTTCATATCTTTTGTTTCAGATTTTTTCGACTGTTGTGCAGATATTTGTTTTAAAGACTCAGGCACTGATTTTGGTGGAAAAAGAGGTACGGTCTAGATGAAATGTTTGATCGTCTTATATGTTTACTTTTGGAATTTGAGTTATTAATGTTTTAACTTAAAACACTGATGTTTGAATTTTTTATGGTCATTTCGTATTTCCTTTGCAGTAGTTAAATATTTTGAAGAGCTTTAATTTTTTTTTCTTGATTTAAAAAAATTTAGTTATTAACGAATTTTTCTTTGTCTCTTTCGTATAAACTTGACAATTCGATTTTCATATTGTTAATAATAACATGTTGTTTTGTGTCGATGCTCTCATTGAGTTCTCAAATGAAGAAGACAAAGCTTAACCTATTATATATTGAAGCCAAAGTAAGTTAAATTTACATTTTTTATTTATTTTTAAAATATATTCTACATACTTAGGGAGGAGCATATTTGGTTCTTTATGAGTTTTAAAGTTGATAATTTCAATTATATATTATTTGTATGATTTTGCATCTTTCGCAGGCAAGGAGATTTTAGAAAATCAGAGAAAGAATAGGGAGGGTATAGGATTGTTTTAATATCTAATTTATTTTTATGTGTAGGCGTTTAAGAAATTGATTTATGAAGGGAGAAACAAATGGCTTCAACGAAAAAAAATTAGTATCATATTGAATAAATTAGTTTTGATGTGATATTGTAATAAGATATAAATATCAATATGCTACGATTAGTTTCTTTTGATAGTTCTAGGCTTAACCTCTTATATATACCTTTCCAGTAACACATAAGTTAAATTAGATTTTCTCCTTAAAGTTACTCTTCCTCCAATCACCACTTCTTTCAAAATTATGTTTTCTTCCTTTTTTCCCTTTCAAAAAGATTATGTATGTACACTGGTTAAAAGAATCTTAATTTATTTCAAATAGTTTTTTTATTTCACTTTGTTTTATAGTGCTACAATTGTATGGGAAATGATAAAGATATAGTAATTTTTTTGTGTGATCTGATTGAAGAATTTGTTTGTCATCGGTTAATGGTGTCATGAAGGTTCTAATGTTTTTTTCTTTTATTTAATATTTAAATAAGATTGGTATAGTCACAATTATTATATAAATGTAATTTATTTCATGTTACATGTATTTTTCTGCTATCCATCATGTTTAGTCATTTGGCAGTACTTAATTGTTGTCGTAATTTCAAGCTATTAGTTGGTCTTTTGGTTGATTGTATGTGTTTTTATTGTTGTTTAATGATGGTGATAATCTATCTATTAATCTAAATTTGAGAGAAATATGAATGGATTACCCATAGAAAAGAAGATTGAGGACTTGGTAATTTAGCCTGTTAACCCAAGCTTATAAAAATCTTTTTTTAATTTTTTTAAATGTTTATTTTAGAAATTGAGGTGCTTGGCTAAAATTTTAGGAAAAATCATTTTTTTTAAATAATGAAAATATATTTCCAAAGTTGAACTACTGTGCAATTTCCATCCTTAGCTTACTTTTGAGCCTATCATTTGTTTCAAGTATACTTTGAATTAACTTAGATAATATAATATACTTTGAATTAACTTAGATAATATAATTAATAAATCTATAGAATAGTATTATAAAAATAGTTGCAAAATTATAAATAATAATTTTTTTTTGAGATTCTAATAAACAATTATTTCAAGAGTAAGAAAATCTATGTTATACATTTTATTAAATAGACAGAAGTGAACAAAAGACAATTTAGTATGAAGTCACATGTCAATGAAACGATATTAAGTAATGGATAATGCAATGACCACAAACAAATCGTAGAAAAGAGAATTTTTCTAAAATTATTTTTGATAGTGTAGATATATTTGGATAAGATTATTCAAACTCAAACCATAACAGACTAAGTTAAAGATAAGAAATATTGAACAACAAAAGAATTCCAAACCTTGGCAATGTAATGATACCAAGTAATGAATATAATACTTATAACGATAAACAAAGAATAAAAACGTCAAAACTTTAATGTAGAAATATAGAGAAATAAGACTTATGTATATATAAAAAAATTGAGTATAAACTCAAATGGTTAATACTCGCCGCGCATATACTAGTAATATATGAAAGGGTAAAGTGAAACTATTATTTTAAACAAGGAAATTTCAGAATTTAATTACACTAAGAAAAAAATTATGGTTTGGTGAATGGTGAGTAGTGAGTTACATTACAAAAAAAGGGCTTACATAAAGGAAGTTTTAAGTAAGGCTCTAACCTCTCTCTCCGTACACGTAATCCTTTTTGTATATGCACGCACATACATACAATTATTTCACCTTTTTTTATTTTTTTTGGGTTTTTCCAATTTGTCCTTTTTCCTTTTCTTTTTCCCCTTTCTCTTTAACTTATTTTTTTCTTCATAGATGATTCTCTTTTCTCTACTTTTGGCCACATTGCATACACATAACTTCAAAGATCTATCATTAATGTCGATACTCTCTATACCCACTCATAAAAACTGAATCTTTATTTTCTTTTCTTTAATTTTACCTCAAATTCTTAATTTAGGGTTTTTTTTTTGTACGGAAAAAATCTGGATTTAAGCTTAGATCAGAGTTGGAATTGCATTGTTCAGGGGGTTTTTGTTCAATCTTGGAAACTTGGGGGGTGAATTTTTAGTTTTTTTTTAATCTTTTTATTTTTTTGGGAGATTGGGTATTGAGGATTTTGTGTTAGGGTTTCGATTTTTGTGTTTGCATGTGTAGAATGTAAAGAGGGGTCCCCTGCTGTAGCATGGAGGATCCCAGAATTTGGGTTTTTTAGAATTTTCTTGGAAATTTAGTGGGCATTGTTTGGAGAAATTTTAGTTTTTTATTTTGCAAGATTGTTTTATTTGGATAATTTTTTTAATTGAAGTGGGAATTTAGGATTTGTTTTTGGGTAAAGTTATAATCTTTGTGAAGGGGAGATGTTTAGTGAAAGTGGGCAGAATCATAGTGGGGTTGCAGGTACTGTTTTGATGCCAACACGTTTTGTATGGCCTTATGGGGGAAGAAGAGTCTTGCTCAGTGGCTCTTTTACTAGGTGAGGACCTGATGTTCGTACTGGTAGTCGTAGTATTACTCTTGTGGTTTCTTGTCTTTCGATTTCTGTTATTGTCTGTTGTTTCTTTGTACTTCGATTATCGTATTCGTTTGTGGTGGTTACTGCTCTTTTTTTTGGGACTGCTCTATCATGCCTTTTATAGTATTTTTCCACAGTTTATTCGCTATCGTTATTTCTTATTTCTTCAAATCCTTTTTTCCTCTTGAGCCGAGGGTCTATCGGAAACAGACTCCCTACCCCCACAAAGGTAGGGTAAGGTCTGCGTACATCCTCCCCTCTCCAGACCCCACTTGTGGGAATACACCGGGTATGTTGTTGTTGTTGTACTACTTTGAATTGCTTGTTCTTGTGCTTGAGGGTCTACCGGAAACTGGCTCTCTACCTCGCAAGGTAGGGGTAAGGTCTACGTACACTCTACCCTCCCCAGACCCCACTTGTGGGATTTTACTGGGTTGTTTATGTTGTTGTTGTTGTTGAGTTTTAATCTTTTTTCTGTTTTTATTTTTTTAAAATAATGGAAGACGGTTCGAAACTAGGTAGATGATGGGTGGGAGCCTCTATCCTTCTCCCTTTAAATAAGGGTTGAAACCCTTATGCCTAACCCACACATCGCGCTGCGTTTACCGCTATATCAAAGCACTAGGGGCTATTCTTTTTTCTGTTATTATTCATTTTTTATGTTGGTTGTGGGTGAGAAACTTTCTTTGTTTAAATGGAATTTGGTACTATGCAGGTGGCAAGATCACATAACAATGTCACCTATGGAGGGCTGCCCAACTGTGTTTCAGGTTGTCTGGAACTTAACACCAGGATATCACCAGGTTTGTGTTATAATGGAGCATTTGTTAATGCTTGTAATATGGACTTTGTGAATTTTTTGGTAGCTTTCAAACAAATAGGCTATGTTGCTGACAGTTGTTAAGAAAAATGCTTAGTGACGTCGTTAACTGTGAGCTTTATGAGCTGTTATTTGGCGGTGTGTGATTGTCGGCAGCTTCGCTCCAAAAGTTAGTTCTTTTATTTTGTTTGATAGCTAAATAGGAAGTAAATTTTTCGAAGATTGTGAAGCATAGAGGCTATTAGGAAATTAAATGTGTCTTAGGAGCTGTGTTTTGTTTTTTTCGGATGAAGGAGATTCATGGTTCTGCTTGGTGGAGAAGAGTTCGAATGTATTGGGAGGATAATTGCAAGGAAAAGCAAATTTGAGTGAAGTTTTCTATTAATGTTTTAACGACTTAAACAAGAAAGATCTAAAATCATTACATTAATTGCAGGAAATCCCAACGTAAACCCTATGATGTGCGTAAGAACAGGAACTAGTGAATCTTCCAATTGTAGCATACCAAGGAAGATGATAGTCTCTTTAAATATTTTATTATATTCACACATGTCTCTGCTTATGTGCGGAGGGATTTAAACGACCACAGTGAAATAGGAATTTGAAATGTGAGTGGTCTACTAATCAGATTGAATGTACTATCTTTTGGGCAAGTCATATTAATAGCAGAAAATGAGGCAAACGTTACCATATTATCAGACATATACTTGTGGAACTACATCATAAACACAACTTAGTACAAGATAGAAGGGTTGAAGTTCTAGCTATTCGGGAACTCCCAACTCCTACCTTTTGATCTTAGGGATCAACTTCCACTATATCAGCCTGCTGAAGAAATCTTACGAGTTGTCTGCTCGAGGAAAACAGCAACCCCTTGTTACTGCGTACTAGTCCTCTCAGTCGACAAGTGTGCTACAGACATGGCAGGGCAAGTTTAATGATTCATTTAGCAAAAACCAATTTGTTCATTGCTTCATACGATCTTGTTTGACTATACTTATGTTGGCTTCTAGTTCAGTGTAAAAAGAAAGAAGGGAAGCAATTCTTTGTTGCAAATACGTTGTTCTTTTATCTATCCCTCTTCTTTGATTGATAATATGTTTTGAAGAGGCGAGTTTACATTGTTTTTTTCCTTTCATTTCTTTTGAACTACATTTTTCATCCCTAGTTTGGTTAAACATAGTTGAGATGACCATTATATGAAAGTATTTATACTTCACTTAACTTCAATTGACAAGTCAATAAAACATAGGATTTTGATAAAATATTTTGTAATAGTGCATAAATTGATTTGCGTTTTCACTTACCTGCAGTATAAGTTCTTTGTTGATGGAGAATGGCGTCATGATGAGCGTCAGCCATTTGTAAGTGGAAATTATGGTGTAGTCAACACAATTTTCCTGCCCAGGGAGTCAGATGGAATTCCTGATGTGCCCGTTGGATCTAATATGGATGTCGATAATGATTTTCTTCGTCTGGTAAGAAGACTAACATAGCTCATATGAATAAAATATTCTATTATTTTTATGCATTTGGCTCCTTGCCTGCTTCACTTATCTTAATTCTTAAATTTGTTTCGTATATCTTGATATTTTTTCTTTCTGTTGTTGCTTTTTCATGTTTTTTTTTTTTTGACTCATGCTGGCTGATGTTCAACAGTTCAGTATCCCCAGGGATTGTGTGGATAAGATCTCTGGGGAAAATGAATATGCTCAAGCTATCTAGTGATTTGTTCGTTTTTTGATATTGCTCTGTGACACTGATATAAAAAAAAGAAGATACTGCTCTGCGACACGACATTCTCTTTTCTCAGCTTACCTTTTGTTGTAACATTATTCACTGTCGTTGCAATATTATGCAGAGGTTGAAGCTATTTGTGTATGCAATTTCTTGTCCTGGGATACATTGTATTTTACAGTAATTTGAAACCCTTTTTTTCGGCCAGTAGGGGAAATTTAAGACTTTTAAGGAGCCGTTTGGACATGATTTCATCTCATGAGATGAAATCACGAGATGAAATCATGTTTGGACATGCAATTTGGATTTCTTAAGTTGCAGTTTTTTTTATAAACATAAAAACCCCACAAGTTGTGAAAACCATAAAAAAATTTCCAATTCTCATACAATCTTACCAAATGAGTAAATCATAGTTCATAATAAAATTAATACGCTACTAGAAGGCCTTTCTAAAAAATACAACATCAATTGATCAAACTTTAGTTCAATAAAACGGAAAATTTAGCATGAATAGTAATGTAACTACTCTTTAATATAATCCTCCCACATGGTAAACATGATTGATAAATATATTTTACCAACTTGCAGATTAATATTTAATACAAATGGTTGGTCAACATGATTGGTAAATATATCTACCAACTTATGGGTCTTTTTTTACAAAATATAAACGTCTGGGTCAAATTTTACATTTATATTTTTTGAAATCATGATTTCAAATCCCAAATCATGCCTTTTTGGATGATTTGGGATTTCATCTCATGAGATGAAATCAGAGATGAAATCGCATGTCCAAACGCTGATTTCATCTCATGAGATGAAATCGCATGTCCAAACGCCTACTAAGTTTTTGAAATTTTACCTGGTACTTTGGTAGGAATTGAGCTTTGATAGTCAATGTTGAGAACTTTGCTTTTCAACAAATAAACAGTTACATCTCAGCATTACTAGCTTTCTATGTGATGTACAAATTGGTCATGCCATCTGATATTATGTGCAGGATGCAGTCCCACAGATATCACAAGCTGAAATAGAGCTATCTTGTCAACGTATATCTGCATTTTTGTCTACACATACTGCTTATGAGTTACTCCCAGAGTCTGGCAAGGTAACTATGCGCTGATGTTGTCTGTATTCTCTGCCTATTAGTCCAGGATATTTAATGAGAAGATGTAAAAGTTTTCTTTTTCTTTTCTTTTCTTTTTGATAAGTTAAGATGTAAAAGTTCCTTTTCCTTCTGTAGGTGATTGCGTTGGATGTAAATCTCCCAGTAAAACAAGCTTTTCATATTCTTTATGAGCAGGTAAATACTGTTAAGCATATTGAGGACATGCTGTTAGAGGCTGTAGATCTTTGATTATTTGCATCCTGTTTGTATAAGATCTGGATTTCTACCTGATGGAATTAGAATTTCTAGCTAGTTGTTTGGACAATCATAATAAAAGCAGGGGAATGAGTCGGTCTGTACGTGCTCGTAGTGTTCGTCACCTTCGAGGGCTTTAAATAGTTTTCTTTTCTATGTTTTTTTGATAACTAAATGAAAAAAAGAAGAAAAAAATAGTTGTTTTTCTATGTAATTGATGATTATTCAGAACACTGAATTTGTATATTTAGATTTCTCAAAGCAATCTATGCCAACCCTTCATATGAACTTGGCTACAAGTTATCCAAAATACTAAGGAGTTCCACTTGATCAAAAGAAAAACCTTTCATTTTTCATGCCTGCTTATAATATCTTTTGTAATTCTTGTCAGAACATATATCCCGCTTAATTAAGCCATTCGGTTTGTATACAAGCTATACATGAACACAATACAAGGATTATTGTATGGTAAATTTTAGTGTTGTTGTTATTGGATATTTGGTTAATCGCAATATATAGATATACGATATTGATCTAAAATATTTTGGTTTTAAATTGAATAAAGATTCTCCAGTAATACTCTTGGTGTATTTACACTACTTTACCCAATTTCATGTATATTGTTAGCATAATATGTGATTAAAATTAATTAGCATTATTTTTAAAAAAATTAAATAAAATTTTATAATTGTAAATGTTAAATTATCTTCATTATGGAACAAATTTAAGAGTAAATTTAGAATTAGGTAGATAAAACATGGGATAATTGAATAACTGAATATTGCATCATCGTTTGGGGGTAAGGCATCACTTTATGACATGTTGTCTTTCAAAAACGAAAGTGGAGTGCATATTTATAAAGACCAACATTTTGAAGCAGTTGATTGGATTTCTATGCCATTTGTACATGTAAACATTGATAATGATTGTGTTGAGTTTTGGAAATATTGGGACAATATTTATTTTTGTCATTGCGATTGTAGCTCCTGCCTTCTTTTTACTGATGTGAACAGTAATGGAATTTATCTTGCTGTTCATTTCACCAAGTAACAGCTTGGAATTGCTGACATCTGATTAAAGCTTTTCCCAGGGAATCTCTGTTGCTCCTTTGTGGGACTTTTGCAAGGGTCAGTTTGTTGGAGTTCTCACTGCGATAGACTTCATCTTAATCCTAATGGAGGTACGCATCATAGTAACAGCTTGAAACTGCTGACATTGCATTCATCAGTTGACAAAGTTTTATCTTTAAACATGCTCAAAGGAGCAACATGGCTCCCTTTCTAGCGCCAAGACAAAAACATTCACTTCCCTGTGATAACGAATCACATCCAATGCTACCCCTCAAATGAAACGTAGTACGGTCATAAGGTTGGGGTCGATCCCAAGAGGAGTATGTGTGTGTTAAGATGTCAAAATATGTGAGAATTTGTAATTTCGTAAAGTATTCTTCAAATAAAAGGATGATTGATCAATTAATTATAAAACTAGACTATTAAGCTAAGCTAGGACTTTATCAAACACTTAGAATGCAAAATATTTTGTTTGTTTTCAAATAGGACCGGGGTTGTGACCTCAATACGACATAGTTAGTTCATGGACATAAGTATCTTGCTTAACTACTTTGAATTAGCGATTATGATCCAATTAATTACTACTCACTAGAATTTCGCAACTCCTAGCAAGCTTTTTCCGAAGAATCTTTCCAAACCCAAAGAAATATATCAAAGCCCAATTGCATATGACCCAAGTAGAAATCTCCCTATTCCTAGTTTGATTTCATTAATCAAGCTTCATTAATTCCTTAATAAGCTCAATTCCTTGCTACTTGTTCAATACCCAAATCTATTTCTACCTTTCCAAGTAAGAAATGGACATACAAGGGCCTAATTAAAGACGAAATAAGGAAGAAAATGCAAACTCTATAAATCCTTCAAAAGTAGTCTATGGCTGCTATTCAAGGCTTCAAAGATCAAGGAATCGGAACGAAAATGACCTAGTTTCTCTTTAAAGTTGTCGGAAAATCGGGACAAAAATACCCTTCGCGGCCATAAACGTGGAGCCGAATATTTCCGTCTCCACGTTTCTCTTGCTTTTCTTCTGATCTTGTCAATTTCGTGGAGCGATTTCGTCTAGCCATTTATTTTCGTGGACTGAGACAGACTTCCTTATTCTCAAACTTAGTCAAATTCAAGTTCTTCTACCATCAGAAATGGCTCCACAGTAAAACGTGGCCACGATTTGTGTGTCTTCTCAATCTTCTCTTTTCTCCATATTTTGCTCCAATTTCCATCTTTTTCATCACTCTTTGATCAAATTCTTCATTGATTGCCTTGCTTGAGTTCCAAATCCTGAAAATCACCAACTTAAGTTAGTTTAGGTTACTAAATTGCACTCAAAGACTCTTAAAACTCAAGAAAAAGGTAAGCATAAGTTGGTATTTTGCCAACTTATCACCTTGAAATCAAATATGTCACCATTTATAATATACGATAAAAAATTTGAGGGATCCCACTTTTAGCTTTCAGATATCTAAGTGAATCAAAAAATCCATCAGCTTACTGTTGGATCAGTTGTCACAGAACAATCTGTAATTTGGACTCCTACTCAGCAAATGTATATTTTTTTCTACATTCTGTAAAGTTAAACTGAGCAATTTAATTTGAAAATGAGGGTTTATTTATATATTTCCAATTTTCCATGGTAGACATGAATACATGATATGTGGTTATATCTTAGAGGACTATGATCCTCAGTGGAATCAGAGTATCTTTTCTTTTTATAGGTAAAAAGATATCTTATAGATCAATTGCACTAAGCCAGTGCTACAAGCGTAATTACAGGTTGTGCAAATCAGCTACTTTGTCTAACATTGCATCTACTTCTTGTACAAGTTTGCACCAAAAAACTAGCAAAAAATATGCATCTGTGTTTGAGGCAATGAATGATATCAGAGTATTTCTTATCCTTTGCTTCGTTTTAGAGGGGAAGTCAAGTATGTTTCTAGGGTTTAAATGTATGGTTCCATATTTTTTCAACTAAGTCTGCAGTTTCTTTCCTTCCCTTTCAATTTTAAGGGACTTGACATCATTCTTTCTTAAATTAATACAAATACTAATTTGTTGTCCAACTTCAGCTTGGGAATCATGGATCTAACTTGACGGAGGAAGAGCTCGAGACACATACTATATCTGCTTGGAAAGGGGGAAAGTTGCGCCTCAGCAGACAAATCGACTGTAACTTGAATCCGTATTCAAGAAGTCTTATCCATGTAAGCAAAAATCTCAGCTAATCATTAACAATATTTTCATTATTTCTCCTGACATTTGCTTATCATGTCTTCTTTTTCCTGATTTAGACCAAAAGGTATTAGGAGTTATTTTGCTTTCAAGAATTTTATTCGTGTGCCCTTGAGAACTCTTTCTATCCTCTTGAGAGCCTCAGGCAAGTCTTTCAATCAAAATCTGCTAAGGAAATCTAACAGATAGGAGAGAAGTGAGAAAAATGAGAAAAAAAGAAGAAAGCCTTAGAAATTTTTAACTGAGTCTGTTTGAACGTTATTAGGTTGAATATCTGTGATGTTTGCTGTGGAGCAGTTATGTTGATTGCTTAATTAAATCAGATATGATATTGTTATTGAATTCCCTAATACACTACTGCTTTTAGCATTAAATCTATTTAGTCAAATATATTTTTGACACCAAGTTACTGACAAAATTTTGGCCTAGATGCATGTAAATTGATGAAATGACATAAAGAAATCGCACCAAGCGTTGATTTTTTCCATTCCATAAATTTTAAGCGAGTATCCTATCTGATTACGGAGAGCCTGCGATGTTCCTGATTAGTGTTTCACTGCTTTCATACAAGCCAGTCTTTTTCCTCTTTAAAATTTTTCTTGCTCTTTGTGTTCTACTATTTCTATGAAATCTGAAGTATGTGCAGTTAGCACTAGGAGTGAGGAAACAGAAACAGAATTATGACATTAGTGAATGTGAAGTAAGATTTGTTGGACTAAAATGCATTTGTGTTGGAACACAGAAGTCTAAGCCTCTGGTTGTCACCTTGTTGGATAGAAGCATGATAAACAAGACCATAAAATGGGATTTGAATGATGCCAGGTGGATAAAAAAGAATGAATTAAAAGAGATATTCCATACCTATGGGTGTACTATCAAAAGAAACAGAAATGCCTTCCAGAGTGTCCTTTTAAGTGGGTACATATATAGCATATTCTAGTTACGGCTGTAAAATAAACAGGCTTCTGGTTGGAAGTTAGGCTTCAGAATAATGAGATGCACTGCAAGCTACGTTATCTGGTTGGACTCCTGATCGGTGTATAACCGTTTCAGGGGCAAGCAGTATGCTTATGCAACATAATAAGCGGTGCTGCTGCAATTGTCTGAAATCTTACTCCACATCACTTGAACTTCTTTCTGTTTTGAAGAATCTTCTTTCCAAGGCCTTGGGAGTCCTTTCTGCATCTTGATTTAGTCTTTTATCTGTAAATTTGTTCGTATCAGAACCACTTGAATTTCTTGCGCTTGTATTTTAGCCTTATGAATTTATTTTGGGGATGGGGAATCAATGTTTGACATTGGTGTAAAAATGTTGGTCATTTGACTCGGTACTGGCCTTAATTGTTATGTTGCTTTGCCCTTCAATTTAGCTTCTGCATATCGTTGCTTGCATTAATATCTGCCTTTCTCATCATGCAGGGTGGGCCTTATGACTCTTTGAAGGATCTTGCTTTAAGATTTCTGCAAAACAAGGTGTCAACTCTTCCCATTATCCATTCTTCTTCACCCGATGGTTCATTTCCTCAGCTGCTACACCTGGCCACCCTTTCTGGGATTCTAAAGTGTAAGTTACTCTTTCATTTGCTGAATAAATTGTTTGCTCTTAAACTAATGTCTACGAAATGTCCAGGTATCTGCCGGCATTTTAAACATTCTTCTAGTTCCTTGCCAATTCTTCAGCAACCAATTTGCTCAATTCCTATTGGTACGTGGGTTCCAAAAATTGGGGAATCAAGTGGAAAGCCAATCGCAATGCTAAGACCAAATGCTTCTCTTGGTGCTGCTTTATCTTTATTAGTTCAAGGTGATTCTTCCTTGTATTATTACTTTTCTGAACCGTTAGTTAAAATCGGGATAGTCCTTGTTTGACATACCTGTGTTTGCTATTGTATTTTTCTGGTTTCATTTTTTTTTGTTTCTTTTGGTTATTTTGTCTATTATTTCTTAAATAACCTGGTTTTCTCTTTTTGCTCTCTGTAAGGATGTTAAAAAGGAGTAAAGAAAAGCTTGATTAGTGAATGAGAAGGAAAAAGTCACTCAGACAAAAAGTTGCTTCTATTTCAGATACTTGAAGCTAATAAGATATACGACTCCGATTTTTAGGATAACAATATGTTTGTAGAGGTAAATCCCAACTGTTTTACACCCAGGGAGCAAAGAGATACATAAGTTGGAATGCACTGTGCATGTCCATCCCAAACACTTTACATTGCAGTAGACATAGCACTTCTTTTTTTTGAAATGACAAAGCACTTTTAAGATATATACCTCATATGCTAACACCAAAGCCCCGTATAACGTTGGGAGTCATTCATAGTTGAGAGGCGCATAGCACTGGGACTGGAGTAAACATTTTGTACTACAACACTTAGCAGATGAGCAGTCAAAAAAGAGATCAAGGTCCTCACATCACCACAGTTCAGATGGAGCCTTCTTTGGTCTTGGTAACTGTAGTGGGTCATTATAACTCAATTTACGGTTAAGGACCAGCTGCGCTCCATTTTGGGGCTCAAGACTAATAAACAGATGACAAGGACGGAGGAAAAATATTGGGAACTTTTCCCAGTGTAAAATCGTTGAATAAGACTCAACAGTCAAGCTACCTAGCCCTCTAGATTTCAAGTTTTCTGATCAGAGTAGGTTGAGAATTGAACACAGAAAAAGAATTGATGAAAGTTAGAAATTAGTCACCTCTCTGTCACTCAGCTTTCCAGAAAAAGAAATCAGGAATATGAGGAATAGAGTCCTCGTTAAGATGGTAAGATGGATTAGTCAAATATCATGAACCAAAATAGTACACCTTTAACTTAAAAACATTAGATCAAAGTCCAGCAATTGCTTAAGCTCCTCTATACTCTAATAGTTTTGCAACAATATTCTTCTCCTGAATCTCCTCTATTGCAAGACTTCCCTTGCGGGGGACTGGGACCTATGACATAAAGGTTTAGAGGCAGTCAGATGCCATGGAGATTTCATTGTTTATTTGCTTTGTTGACTGTTCAAGCATTTGTTCTAAGTTTCTCAAAATTGGTTCAATTTACTGGTAATCGGTCAACTTGCAGACAACTAGGGCTTCAGTGGAGCTTTCTCATAATTCAAATGAGATATTTTAGTAACTTTTGCTCCAACTATGTCATTTCCTTACGTTCACGTTGCCATCCAACCTATTCTTTATTGTGCATTACAGGTGAAGTTAGTTCGATACCGATTGTGGATGATAATGACTCCTTGCTGGATATTTACTGTAGAAGGTAATTAGCTCTATGTGAATCTGTAGCTATTACTTTGTGTAACCTTGTGACGTATTTACCATTACAATCCTGGTTCAACATGATGTGCATTTTTGTGATTTTGCAGTGACATTACTGCATTGGCAAAGGACAGGGCGTACGCACAGATTCGGCTTGATGAATTGAGTATTCATCAGGTAAACATGTTAAGAGCTATTTGAACTACAATTTTAGATGTCTTTGCTGGTACTGGACCTCTTTATGTATCTTCACGTCAAAGTTTCCCGCTACTTTTTTTTTTTTTCAATCTTTCCACTATTTAAGGATGCATGTCTAGTTCCATTTGCTAACGCAGTTCTCTTCATCATATGTGGATCCGTATTCATGTAAGATGGACTGAACTGCAAAGTTTGAGCTAGTGGGAACTTTCTTGCGCTGACTGACTCAGCAATAGCTCAAGTTAATATGATTCTGATATGAGCAGACTATATACATTGGGGAAATACAAAATTTCTCTGTCTACATATCCTTTTGATCTTCAAGTTAAGTTGTATTCAGAAATTTCCCTGTTGATTGCATCAATATTTTGCAACATGCCATGCCCTGTGAGAATAGTACGAGTTTACTTGTTTCTAGCTGTCTGCATTGCCTACCTTATGCTTTTCCATAATGTTGTAATGCCGAGGAGTTTAGACAAGAATTGGATCGACATGCATGTATATGGCACCTTTCATGCAACTTTAGGTTGCTATATATTGCCAAACTGTTACTAGATTTCTCATTTTATCTGCTTCTTTTGCAGGCAATACAATTGGGACAAGATGCAAGTTCTCCTCATGGATTATTCAATGGACAGAGGTGTCAGATGTGTCTAAGGTCCGATCCTTTGCATAAAGTAATGGAGCGACTTGCTGTTCCTGGTAAATGTCTTCAGTCTTCCATTTGTTTGAGACTTTCAGTTCGCTTTCTGTACCTTTGCTTTGATAATTACCTTGAGGCCGAGATTTGTTGGGATAACTAATGATGTTTTGGCTGCTAAACTTGTGCCAAAGGAAAGTCTCTTTCTTGTCTATCTGTTTTTATGGAAACACCGAGGAATACCACCTGCTTTATCTTTTAGATGGAAATATCCTATTTGAACGACCTTTACATGAGGGCTATTATGTGTATTGCACATGTTTGTACCATTCTCAGCCTTCTACTGTTTTGTCTCTCTTGTTTGCCCTTATTTTATTTCTTGACATTGCATTTCCTTTCTGCTCATGTATGAGATTGCTATAGCTGTATTCCCTGTCACTTCCTAGTTTATGTTGCTTCCGTGTGAGTTTCTACTATATGAATCAAAGTTTACAACACATTTTCCTGCACAGTTTGTAGCCTTCAATAACTTGAATTAGAGAACCATTAAAGATGTTGGGTATGTTTCAGGAGCAAGGAGACTTGTCATTGTGGAGGCTGGCAGCAAGCGTGTGGAAGGCATTATTTCAGTGACTGATGTATTTAGGTTCTTGCTCGGCTGCTGATACAGCCTGGTGGCACCTGGCCTTTTTGGGCTTTGTTGTGGTGGCTTTAATGAAGAAGCCATTGCTTGGCACTCATGTTAGTTACTCTTCAGCAACGCCCTTTCGTCATAGTTGCATTTGTAATTGGTCTTGAAATTTGTGGAGTCCTGATGGGCTCATGCTTTTGACTCCCCCCTCTTTTTCCAGGATGTGAGTTCAGAAAGAAAGGTCTGTAAATTGAGAGGATCCCCAAATTTTCCCTTTATTTATATTTTAAATTTTCACAACCTTATTATCATCAACTATGTGGTAGTATAGCTGCTCTATTTTATATCATCTAGCTAACAGAATGGCGATTAAGGTGTCGATAGCTGTGTAGTTTCTCATGATGCTGGTTGGTTGCTGATGGAAAGTACTCTTGCTTTCCTTTTTTTTTTTTTTTTCCTTGTAATATCTCTGGTACTTAAAGCATATCTTGCTCACGGATGATGCATTTTGGTGACCCTCATTCTGTTGTCACCTAGTAGATATATATTTATGGTTATAAATGGTCAACAAAACTTGGCTGGCTTAATTCATTCACATCCTTAAAACGGAACCATTTGCAATATACTTGTTTCCCATTTGGATAGACTATTTTGGTGGAAGGTAATCTTCAAATTAAAATAGTTGTGTATCTATTCGTTTGGTGTAAACATCTAGTACGAGCGAGTGTTTCTTCTCAAATCCTCCTTTTGCACAATCTACCACAATTTAGTTCATGATTAGGAGAAGAAAATATGTGAGGGTACTTGGCGGCTACTTTTGAGATCCTCATGTGTGTGATGCACTGCCGAAAAGAGGAAATAATTATTATGGTGCGTCAAAAGATACTTCTTCCATCTTAAATTATTCGTCTAGTCACGCTTTTCTTATTTTAACATATTATTAATAAAAAGTTCCTAAACTAGCTGGCGGTATCTGTAACATAATTTCGATGACCTTATATTTATTCTAGTTGTTGAATTTATTCATGTCCAATTTTGTCTAAAATAGTCAAATTAATTCTTGAGAAGCAAAAAGTAGACCAAGTTCGTCTAAGCTCTACTTGTGATTATTTTTGTCCAAAATGGTCAAATTAATTCTTGAAGCTCCACTTGTGATTGTTTCTAGGCCGCTTCAATTTTTGTGCATCGTTGACCCTCGTCCCTCGAAATGAATCAAAATCACTTACGCTATTTTTTTTCATATCCTTGGAGTTTAAAATAATTTACTTTTGTCAGCTCAAAAGAGATTTGTGGAGAGTGCTTTTCATGCAACTCTCAATTAGTCTAGCTAGAGGCTTCTGAATGTCAGGTACTCCCTCGGTCCCTCCGTCCATTTTACATGAAGGTGTTTGACTTGGCATGAAGTTTAAGAAATGAAGGAAGACTTTTGAAACTTGTAGTCTAAAATAAGCTATAGAAATTTGTGTGGTGAGAAATCATTTTACTAAGGGTAAAAGGTAAACTAAAAGTTGATTGTTACTAAATATTAAAAAGTATTATTCTTTTTGGGACTGACTAAAAAGCAAAGAATATCATATGGCTCGGAGGGGTAATTAAAAAAGAAACAAACACATCATTTGTGACTGGCTCTCTTTGTAGAAGCTCACACAAATAAATATCGATAAATACTTACTCGCATTCGTTATTTACACCAAACCATATCGTGTATTTATTGATTTGTATGCCCCCATGTTTAACGGACCATCACACGATTGGGCCATATAAGCACTACAAAAGTCTTTATTTTTGTGTAGCCCAAAAAGATTTCAAATAAAGTAATCCGCCCAGGAGTTACAAAATAAAGAAACAGCAAATATATTTATTCTTAAATTAGCCGTTTCCTTTAATTTTGGGCGATGAATTCGACCGTTAGACCCAAATATCCGTTGGCAACAAAAGTCAAGACACACTTTTTCCTTCTATACTTCTACTATCTGCTTCGTGTACAAACTCAACACCTACCCCCCCAACTCCCCCCCACCCCCACCCCAAAACAAAACACACTATAGTGTGACTTCCACTTTGGAGACAAAGGTAGTTTTGAGGAGCGTAGAGAAGAAAGAAAAGACCCACAGTTTGATTTTCTTTAGTTGGGATTAAGAAGTGAAAGAAAGATGGTAGCAAGAACCCCACCAAAGTTGCAGCATAAGAAAATGGTGGTGCCTCCTCTTAACCCCATTCTTCTTAGAGAAACACTAAACAAGGTAAGTGCCCTTCATTATTACAACCAAGAAAAAAATAAAGATATTCTTTCCCCACTCCTCTCCACATCAATGACGCTCCTTCATCTTTTGATCCTGTTAACTTGTTTTATTACTTTCTAAAGTGGATTAGGAAATTCTATTAAAGTATCAGTGATGGGTATTTTTTCTTTTTGTGAATTGTGTTCTTTTTTCTTGAGTTATAAGTGCTCAATTCTTTCAAAAGGGGTATTTTCTGAAATCTCTGATAGCAAGGTCATTTGATTTCAGTATTGGATTCTGTCAATTCTGAGAAATGAGTTCTTGTTTTGTATTAAAACTGGTGTTTCTGATAAAGGGTCTATCTTTGGACTTCAAAATTTTCAATGGTCTGTATGGGAATGATAATTTGTAAATTTATTTTGATTTTGTGGTGTCTCTGATACTAAGTTCCTTTGATCTTTCCCATGGTGTCTGCTCTTTCTGACAAAAAAATAAAAATTCTTTCTCAATTTATTTATGCTTTGTCAGGACTCAGAACTTTAATTTATATTCTGGTGCTTCAGTTACTAAAGATCTTTTGATTTGAATTCTAAAAAGATAACTTTTGCTAAAAACGTGTTGATAATTTCAAAATTTTAGCTGATTTTTCTGAGGTGATGTTGTTTGAAGGTGGACAAGTGTATGGCTCGATTACAAGAGCTTCAGTATACAGTTACAGGTGGTAATAAGGTGATTTCTGGTGTAACTCTCAGTCCCCGCAGCACTAGAGGCTATTTGAAAGCTAGCCTCAGATGCAAACAAGAATCTTTGAGGTACAAAGATATCCTTATTCAATCTAGCTGATCTTTTACCTTCCTTTTTTACAATATAATATCTTCATGTAACTCAATTCTCTGTACAACTTCAAAGGATCAAGAATGCTACTTCCCGCAAATCTCCTCCAGGGAAATTGCCGACAAATGCAGGGGAGTGGCGGCGAATGTCATTACCAGCAATGCTTCTGGGAGAGACAGTGGCTGAAATTAAACAGGCAAGTCAATTTGCTAGAGATATAGTGGAGGCAGTAGGTTCCAAGGGGAAAACACCAGCATCCGATGACCCGAAAACTCCACTCACATTGAGGCAAAACCAGAAGCCAAGCCCTGAAAACTCCGAGCTCCGATCACGTAGAAAGAGAGAGAAACAGGTAACCATGCAAACAATGCGGTCACCACCATCAAAACAACGAGCAAAATCACGAATAAACTTCAAGGTTTCTTCTCCATTGCAGCAGAGGGAATGTGAGAAAGAAAATTGCAAGTACATTGCAAATAGAGTTTCCCCAAGGAATAGGCCATGGGTGAAAAAGACTGTCCTTTTTCCAAACCCATTGTTCCATTCATCATCTCCAACTTCACAGCAGCAGAAATTATCTAAAACACAGTCTCCCATTACTGCAAGAAATCGACAAACACCCCATAAGTTCTTGGTGAAGTCCCCGCCCAAGGCCCCAAAGCTTCAAGCGAAAATCAGAAGCCCCCAAAAACTTTATGCATCTCCTACTAGAGTAACAAGTTTGGGCACTAAGTTCTTGGCAAAGTCTCCGCCCAAAGCCTCAAAGCTTCACGCGAAAATCAGAAGCCCCCCAAAAGTTTATGCATCTCCTACTAGAGTATCAAGTTTGGGCACTAAGTTTTTGGCGAAGTCTCCGCCAAGGTTTCAAGTGAAAATCAGGAGCCCTCCACAAATTTCTGTGTCTCCTACTAGAGCAACAAGTTTGAGCAAGAGGTCCCCAAAGATGTCAACAGCTGCCAAACTGAGGTGGTCATTTTCACCAACAAGATTGGCAAACAAGATAGCTTCTTCACCCTCCAAAATGAGGTCATTTTCGCCATCAAGATTGGCAAGTAGGTTAGCTTCACCATTAAAGAGCAAAAAATCTGTACAGAAGATTGATGGGATGAGGATGATGATGAGTGGACTCAAACAGCGACCACGAGCTTCAACCACATCAAAGCAATTCTCAGTTCAGGGAATGTGAATTGATGATCATTCATTGTTTGTGCTTAAGATTTTGAAGGATTCTTCGTTATTTGAAGATATTTTCTCGATGTCCTTTGTTTGGTACAACAGGAGTATTTTCCCCCTTTCCGACTTCTATATTTTTTTTCAAGGTTGTATAATTTGATTTGTAAAACTGAGGTACTTCCTCGATAAGAAGGTAAATAAAAAGCTTTCATGTAGATGAAATTTGCTTTTACTGTATCATTTCGTTTCTCGTCTGTTAAATTAGACTAGGAGTCTCAATCTATCATTTCGTGAACCCCGTAAGATTCTCATAAGCTGTAAGATAATGAAACTATTCCTCAATGAATGGTATGCTTTTGTGCAGAAGATAAAAGCTGTGGGCTGTGGCGACCAAGGAAATAAAATAGAAGCTGCAGCTCCGAATTGAAAGAATTCCTATCTTGAAAAGCTTATGCCATTTTCTTAAGCTTCGTATGGCTTTCTGTATTTTTGGGGCTACACAAAAAGTCAACTATTTTTTATCTACAATAACCTAGTAACACGCTTGGATGGACTGACATTACTGGAAGGTTAGTAATCTGGAAAAATCCTCAACTATGTTACTTCTAGTAGGAAGGATTTACCAACCAACTTAGTAAACTGAAAAAGAACATTAGTTAGAATAGAGGGAATATGCTAGTCTACTTAGAAGAGTTTCATTGAGATGACTTTACACAGTGATTCTTAAGCTTCGTATGGCTTTCTGTATTTTTGGGGCTACACAAAAAGTCAACTATTTTTTATCTACAATAACCTAGTAACACGCTTGGATGGACTGACATTACTGGAAGGTTAGTAATCTGGAAAAATCCTCAACTATGTTACTTCTAGTAGGAAGGATTTACCAACCAACTTAGTAAACTGAAAAAGAACATTAGTTAGAATAGAGGGAATATGCTAGTCTACTTAGAAGAGTTTCATTGAGATGACTTTACACAGTGATTCTTGTTGATAGGTCTCTGAAAGTTAGTTATTCATTTAAAAAATTATAATAAAAGCTAAATGTTGTGTTCAACCTTCTTTCTAAAGATGGTTTGACGCTCCTGCTGGCCCTTAACATCGTTATTGCAAAATTCTGTTTTACTTTATTATGCATCATGGCTCCTCGCTAAGATACAGTGTTTTTCTTGACTTATATTGATGTGTTCTGGCTGTGTTTACAATTTTTCCCTTTCTCTACTGGAAAATGAAATATTGGAGAAAAGGATTGTCTAGGATTACAGAACTTGCTTCAAAATTATTGCAATGTGGTATTGTAAATTGTAATGATTAGGAGGTACGTATGCAGTCAGGTCAAAAAATTTGGCCCTTCAGATCCTATGATGTTTCCTTCTTGCTGCATCAGAAGTTAAATTGGTCACTTTATTCTATAGATAGTGGATCAGTGGTTTGTGATATGAGAAAGTTACTTCTCGAAACTTCTGAGATGATAATCTGAAGATGGTGTGATCTTTTGAGGTTCGTTCAAACTTAGAATGTGGGAGGGGATTGAAGACAGAGGCAGTATATTTCTCTTGTTATACAAAGCCGGTACCTTTCTGGGAAGAGCTTAACTTCTATACATTGACAGTGCAAAGGATTTTTTTTTTATATTATCAGGTCATTTAAAAGATAACCGCAGATAACTGTCCATAAAAAGTGAGATATGTAAACAAGAACATAAGGCAAGTTACAACAGTTGAAAATATACTGATATGTAAAAAGAAAAATATGTAACAGATGAACTTTCCTAACTCAATCAGTAATTTTCCATATTTATATCAAATCTCATATCACCCAATATTCAGACAGTCAGTTGCAGCTGCTCTTCCTGACACTTGGTGGCGCATAACCACAACATCTCATATGCTGCAGATGCAGACTATTTTTAAGGACTTTGGTAACACAGCATAAGGTTGACAGTATACAATTGAAAAATATTTTCCCTGTCATCCATGTCATAACTTAGCATAACATAGCCTTTGAAGTGGTAGTATCTGTTCAACTTCCAAGTTTCTCCTTTCCTAGGAGGACTTTCAAGATTTAGAACCAGTCTACGCGTTTGGTTGAGGCCTTAGGTTGCTTCTTGGGCTTCTGGTAGCGATTGTTCTCAAAACGGGCTTTTATGATTAGCGAATAAAGCAAGTCTTCTTCTGCTGATGTATCATAAGGTTTGCTCATGATGCTACAAAAAAGAGAATTTCACGAAAGTAATAATAAAAAAGGGAGAAAAAAAAAAAAAAAAAGGAGGCAGCAGCAGCAAAAAGAAAATTTAAATATAATCCACAACAGCTTGGAAAGAAAAAGTGAACAGACTGCATTATAACATAAGATGCTATCCCGTGTAAATATATCTATAAACTTCTTTTGTGGGATACTTCCCGTTTGAGAGTTTGCCTTCTTCATTTTTACAAAAGCAGGATGAAAGTTGAGTCAAGCAGTAAAAATACCTGCCAAGTAGCTCTTCAAGTATTATTCTTTGAGAAGGTGTAACATAATGTATGCAACTCCTGGGGCATTGACCAACTGCAAGCTGGACTTGATAATCTTCACCATGGCCTGAATATATAGAACTTTTGGTTCAATAGCTAGAAAAAGAAGAGGATAAAACCTTATTTTAATAGGCCAAACAAAAGTATTTTAGGTAATTGTCTTTCAGTTTGCTATTATGTCTCCTTTTATTCACTAAAAATCATATTTTCACTAGAATCTTTTCCTGTTAGCAGACTAAGTTATGATGATAGTAACAAGGAGTTCAGTATTTAGTAAGACTATATGACCTTGAGAAGTTGCTCGTGCAGTTCCCATTAACGAGGAAAAAGTGAATGCATGAGGTGCTTTCTTAACGCATGAAAATGGACAACCTGCATATATCGTAAAAGAGGGAGATCAGGAACTATGCAAATTCTATATTATTCAAAGGATTTGGACAAATGAGGAGATGTGCTTCCTTAAAAACAGTCTACAGGAAGAATCACTTGCAGGTTATGGCTGCTTTTTGAAAGATAATTTCACAGAAACTGGTGAAGGAGGCCATCACTGGATTCACAATCGAAAATTAAATTATTAATAAACCGCTGCAGTAGAGCTTTGATATCTTTGGAGATTAGAAAACTATTATCAGGATAAGTAAACCATGTTCTCTGGATTTCGAAATGCCTGAATTGGGAACACATTTTAAGAGCAAATCCCATATCCAGAACTTAAACCATGGTGGTTCTCTTGTATGGATAAGTAAGTCTCAGACTCTCAGAAAAGGTGATATTCCCTTTTGGGTTGCAGAAATATTTAAACTATATACCAACTCGAAGGAGCTATGTGAAATATGGCAATCAACTTCAGTCAGATTAGGTGAAATTCTTGGATAATCTTTGAAACAAGTACACATTTATGGTAGTCCATGGGCAAAAGGTTGGAATTTATATGAAATGCTCCATTGCATGAATGGGCTATGTGATTAATAGAAACTCCTGCAGAAATGTTGTTGATGGTCCAATTATAGACTAATTCATCTCCTTTTGGCCTTTGCCACACTTATATCATTACTATAATGCAGGCGTTTAAGAAGCTGAAAGCAGGATTTCACAAGAAGCAAACTACTACCTATTGTAGTTTTACAAGTACTTTATTGAGGAAAAAAAAACTATTGTAGTTTTCAATTCTTGGGAGCTCGGGAAAAGAGAGTATAAATTCAGCAGACTGTTCTTTTAACACCTCTATTTTCAAGTGGTGATCATGATGGAATTTCTCAAGTCGTAAACGAGTTGTTACCTTTTCCAATACAAACAGTCTCATTAACAAAGAGATCGAATGCCTCACATTCTGGCTGATCAAATGGATCTAAGCATTCCCTGCAGAACTCAAACAGTGAGTATGGCAGAGAAATATTACCTGAAGGACCAATACTCTAGAAAAATAAAAAGACGAAATGCTGCAGTGATGATCACTGGATTGGGTTGAGAAAATCCAATTGAAAGGAATCTCAGGATTTAGATTCATTAAAGATTATAATCTTATCGCCAATTTACCTTTCGATGATCTCTGACTTCGTGAAGTTGGACAACATCTGGTTTCATTTCAAATGATGGGAGTCAGCTATCATTTGAGAATGGAAATTTAAGCAACCAAAAGAAAGCATTTTGATTTGGCATTTCCTCTGTAAACCAAGAGTCCTTCAATTTTTCGAAGGGTTTATGAAACAGCTTCAAACTTTCTTATTACTCAGGACGAAATATTCCTAAATTCCTTAGCAACTAGGACTACTTACCTCATAGGCTTGAATGACTCGGCGAATCATCTTATCTGAACTATCCCCATCTCTCCTTACATCAGGATGAAACTTCTTAACCTGTGCCCATCAATTATTAAACCAAACAAAATAACCATCATAATCAATTTTTAAGTATGAACGGATGAACCTTGAAAGCTCAAAATAGTATAAAAAGCTAATCTTTTTGTAACAGAGAACAGGAAAATGGGCATGGATTCTTGAATGGTTTATCCAAAAATGCATATTTTTTAGTACCTTATTCCTGAAAGCAGATTTCAGCTCATCTGCAGAGCAATTAGGAGCAACACCAAGAACATCATATGCCAAAAAAGCAGAAAGGGGTTCTTCATCCCCATAATTCTGACCATAACACTTTGCTGTAGTTGTAGAAGAAGAAAGGGTAGCAAAGGGGTTTTTAGAAGTTAAAGGAAAAGAACAGGTTGATGGAAAAGTGTGACAGTTAATATTCTCAGGAGTTCTTGAGGAGAAAGCTGAAGTTCCTATTACAGAATTTTTGTTGTACAGAGATGAGCATTCCATTTTTTTTCCCCATCATTGAGGAAGACAAAAGAAGAAGAAAAAAGAAGGCTAAAAGTAAGATATTTGTCTCAACATTGTAGCCATTCAAGTGGTCCTTCTTTGCCTGTGAGAGTAGGAGTCCGCAACTTAAATAATCCACTTTGTGGGATTTTAGCATAAATATCCACTAAAAAAACAAACAAAAAGAATTGTTATCATACAACCTTTTGTGCAGGAATTTCTGCGCAAAAAGAGTTTCTGCGCAATAGGGGTTAATATAAAGCCTAATGCTTGATTATTTCAAGTCACTCTTCACCTCCTTCATTTTACTCTTTCAATATACTTTAACCCCCGAAAATCATGTCTCAAAGCTCCGAAACATCAAACTTTACTATAAAACCAGATGTTTGTGAATACGGTTATTATTATAAGCTAAGAACATCAAGACCCAAGATAATTCGGGTCGTCATTTTTGGCGCTGTAAAGTGTCCGAAGTAAGTGCTTTTACAAGTTTTTAGGGTTTAGGTTTTTTTCACATTATCTACATATTTTACTTTCAAAAACCGATTTTCTTATCATGTTTATAGGATATGAATGGTTGCAAACATTCTCAATGGGAAGATGACATTCCCGTGGATAAAATGGCAACGACAAAGTTTAAAAAGCCTCCTCTTGATAGAGATACCGCGACTTCATGTATCACTAGATATACCGTGAAGTTTGACTTGCAGTTTAAGCTTATGGAAGCTCAAGAAAAAATTGACATTTTGGAGGTCTTGCTAAAAGAATAAAAAAAAATGATTTTTTTTCAAGGCTAACCTTAGAGACACTCAACACAAGAAAAATGCTTTGAAAAAAAAAAACTGAAATTTTGAAAGATTATTTGTGTTATCTTGTTATTGTTTATAAATTCTATGTATTTTGTTTATTAAGTTATTATTTCTTATGTATTTTCGGTTTAGTTTGTTATTTTTATGTATTTTGTTTTTACTAGTTGCACATTTTTATGTATTATGTAATCAACACCTTTTATGTACTAATTTATTTTCGTTTTCTTTAAAATTATGAATTGTTGAACTTTTTATGTATTATTACCTCTAAGAAGCTTATATAAATTAATAATAGACTATAACAATCAAAGCAAATTAAAAACATACTAATTTTCTTCAAATTGATGACTTCATCATAAATTAAAAATATAAATTAAATCATGAGGCCGGAACGTAAATGACCCTAAAACTAAGCAAGTGAACCAAAATAATCCCTAATCATCATCAGAATCGAAGTCCTCAATATCATTCTCAAAACAATATTTTGAGTTTCTTAAGACATATCTTTTTTCTGTAGATGTTAGTTCTCTACCCGTTGATGAGGCTTGTTCTTCGACAACTTTAGTATGTAAAATGCAACGACTTCTAGCATTACATTTATTTTCTTTTCTAATCCTTTGTACGGCAACCTCGCAAGAATGTGGATCAGTTCGAGGCATGGTCATTGCGAATCTTGTTGGAATTTAAGCGTTGAGATTTTCCAAATCACGAACAAGACATTTTGATTTGGCATGCCGGTATGCCCATTCTCGACGTAACTCGCAATAATATTCTCGTGGATCTGAATATTTCACGTTGGAAAAATCATCATTACGCTATATAAAAAGGTGGGATTTCAAATCGTCTATCTTGAATTCATTTTTATTAAGATAACTCGATTCACCGGAATAGCTGCTATGATTTAAGCTTTCATCACCACTGTTATTCGAATCATTTGGAAGGAATACCGACCAATCTACATTTCTACTACTCGACATTGAATATGTTGTAGTTTAATAACAAATGAAAGGCTACTTATATAGTTGCAAACCCCTAAGTACTCTTGGGGTCATCATTATGACTATACCTATCTACTTTATTATAAAAAATTATTAATAGGATCACAGGGATTCATCTTCATCGAACATCTCACAGTCCGAATCCCACTTGGATCTGAATCTGACGTAACCATGTTGACCAAATTCTACCCTGAGGCAACGTATTTTCATCTGATTGTTCTCTTCGCGAAAACGGTTGAGAGCAAAATTGAACTCTTGTGGTGTACCACGAGGCATTGACGTAGCACGACTTTTTGGACGTTTGAGTCCGAGTGCCCTCAATTTTTGTTCTAGCATTTCAACCTCCCTAACACGCCAATTCCACTCAGCTCTCATTGTATTATTGTATTCTTGATTGTATCTGTGGTTCGGGTTATTTGAGTAATTAAAATCATCCTCATCTAGTTCTCATGTCCTACCCATTGCTTCGAACATATTTGCTGGGGTAAAACATGTAATAGAACTAATATCAGAAAATTGGTTCCAAATTGACATAATAACTCGTTTAATGTGAATGCTAGTTGTTCGTCATTCATGTTATACACTATTCCTTGATTCGACAACACAATGCTCGTTTTGACCGCTTTATATGACACACTTATATTGCGCAACATTTAAATGCACAAAATATGAGTTTTCGAAATGGGTTCCTTGATTTGACAACACTATGCTCGCTTTTGACCGCTTTATATGACACTTATATTGCGCAATATTTAAATACGCAAAATATGAATTTTCGGAATGACATCGTTGATTTAACAACACTATGCTCGCCTTATATTGCACAACATTTAAATGCACATAATATGAGTTTTCGGAATAACATCCTTGATTTGACAACACTATGCACGTTTTTGACCGCTCTATATGACATTTTTATATTGCACAACATTTAAATGCACAAAATATGACACACTTATATAAATGAACTTTATATAAATCTTTTGGTTAAGAACTTTTATATAAGTCATTCGGTTAAAAAAACTCACATTTTAATAATGCCTAATTCAAGATGCTTCATTAAAAAAAATATACATCATTAATTACAAGAAAAAAAAAAACTTAAGATTCATATTCAAGACAATTTGAATACATCAAGAAGAATTATAATACATCCATAAAATCATGAGGTTCTTTAACCACGAGAGGCTCTTTCACTACGAGAGGTTCTTCGACCACCAGAGGTACTTGCACCACCACGGCCCCGTAGGTTACACAAACGCTTATCATGGCCAAACTCCTTGTTGCACCCTATTTTTACCAAGGCAAATAAAGTATAACTTATGGGGCTCTAGAAGGATTGATTATGTACAGAGTCGCCACCTAGCATTTAAGATATACTAGGATACCTATAAATTATTAATGTATGTAACTTAAAATAATCTACGAAAGCAAGTGAGATTCTAAATAAGGATTCAAATTATTCCAAAGGAAAAGCATCCTTCAGAATCCACAAAATATGGTTCCCGACTAGACCTAATTTGATTAGGTGAGGGTTGTGTAAAAATAATTGGTTATTATGTACAAAAATGTTGATATAATTTATACTAAGGAATAACTAACATGAATGTTTACGTAGTAAAAGGTATAAGTACTTGTATATGTATAAAAATACGTATTGCGTGATTATTTACAAGTAAATAAAGTGCACGATTAAAGTGACTAACAATTTTAGCTTTAAATAAACATAATATAAGGATATTTACTTTACAACGAACGATTTGCTTTTGAATGAAAAAAATAATAATTTAAACATGTGATATAAACAATTAATTTAAAAAGTTATCTAGAACTTAAATAGCTTGAGTATATGAAAAGGTACAAGGAATGGACAAGAAATATTCTGCAACTTAAAGTGATTTTTTTTTTTTTTTGGTTAAACGGATATTTATATTAATACTAACTTGTTTCATACATAGTACTTGGTACATAGTTGCTATCAGAGATAGACAAAACATTAATATTACCTAGTTTGACTAGACTACTACATGCTACCATAGATATCATTCTAGAGGTTGCCACTCCATGCTTGTCCGCTTGCAAAATGTTGTTGATGGTAGGAGGACACACTGATAGATAAGTGACTGGATTATGTGGGATGAGTTTGGATCCTTGCTTTGACAACGCATCTGCTAGCCGATTCCCTTGTCTAAAGTTATGTCGCACCACTGGATTCCCCAACCTCCTCAAAAGCAACCTGCAATCCATTAAAATATTGTGATAAATAGGTTGTGATTTTTCTAGCAGATGCAGGACCTCTGCCGAATCAGTTTCTACTTCAAGTGGAGTGTAGCCTTTGTCTAAAGCTAACTGGAGGCCCTGCCAAAGAGCTTGCAGTTCCGTCATTGTAGAATTTAAACTATGACTGGCCTGGGAATAACCAAACAACCAATTATCACGAAATACTCCACCAATGCCTCCTCTATGAGATGTAGAGGAAAAAGCTCCATCAATGTTAAGTTTAGTACAACCATGGGTAGGGGGGTGCCATTTTATTTGAACCTCTATTTTAGTATTAGGGAAAGACGCACGAGAGGTAGAGTAATGTGGTTAATGTGGATATTGATAGAATCATTGTTGAAAGTATTATGATTACGGTTTAACCAAATGTGCCAGAGAATAAAGGGATATAACTCTGACCAGGTAAGGTGAGCATATATAGGGGGCAGGTTCAGGTTGTGGAGGTTTTATAACCGGTGGGTAGGAGTATTGAGAATGTTTCCCATGTTAATACCCATGTCTAGCCAAAGCTTTTTGGCTATCCTGCAATCAATAAAGATATGAGCGACACATGAATGGCAGGAGGAATCAATGTTGATCCCAATGTGGTGAAGGTACACCTAATCAATTAATTAGCTAAGTATGTACACCTAATCAATTAATTATGAGAGTACATTCTAAAACCTAAATATTGAGGTAAATATTTAGGTTAACTTAAAGTGAGTTAACTAATTTAATTAGCTAAGTATGTACACCTAATCAATTAATTATGAGAGTACATTCTAAAACCTAAATATTGAGGTAAATCACCCGAATTATCATTTAGGTAAATCACCCGAATTATCATTTAAGTGTGCCAAGCAATTAAATTAAAATTCTAAATAAACATGATAGCTATAAATTCTATAAGTTTCGACAATTAATAAACGAGCGAGTAATTAAATAATCTCTGCCAGGCATATCAGAGAAATAAATGTTCACCTTGCTTGTACGCTTTATATACATTTAAAATGAAAGTAGATCTAAAAAAAAGAATAAGTAGCTAATGAAAGAATTTAATTATAAAATGAATAAAGTATAACAAAATTATTTGCAAGGGAGTTAAAAAAGGTACGATCGAGTGACTAGTAATATCAACTAAAAGAATTGGGAGTTGACCGAAGACTCGGGTAGCGTAAAGGTTTTTCTTAAAAAATATATATATATAATAATCTTTTTATTTTTTCAACAGCCCTGCCATGTTTAAAGGTTACCTACAAATGCTTAAGAAAGTTAATTTAAAACAATGATTTTAGTAAACAAAAATAACATGCAATGTAAAGAATATTAATAAATATGAGTACAATACTATAAATAAGATGTGATATAAATAAGGAGTTTAAGGAAATGTTTTGTTTTTGAAATAAAATAATAACAGAGTATGTTAATTTGCCTAAAATGCGTAATCACATAACTGGATCATAAATAAATAAATACCACCAATCGGCAGCCCGAAAAAAAGGAAAATTTCACTCTACTTTATGCTTTGCATAGTTTTAAGAACGTAAAAATAAATATAGATAGAAAATCCAAGAAGATCTTCGAGAGTCTTCTTTGGGAAGTAACTCCGGATACCTGTATAAGATTTAGTAAAATGTTAGTAAGGGATAAATATTCTCCTAAATGAATTAAAGAAATAATAATAAATATATAATGGGATTTAAAATAAAAATCCGTCTTATGTGCAAGGGAAGCCACAAAATTCGACGGAAATTTCTTCATCGGCCAAAATATATTACTCCCTCTGTTTCAATTTGTTTGAATCTATTTTCTTTTTAGTCCGTGCCAAAATGAATGACCTCTTTCCTAATTTGGAAATAAATTCACTTTATGAATGATTTACAGCCACACAAATTTTCAAGGCTTATTTTGAACAACAAATTTCAAAGTCTTCCCTCTTTCTTAAATGTCGTATCCAGTCAAATGGGTTCATATAAATTGAAACGGAGGGAGTATTTGTTTTTTAACTCACAAAAGATTAGTAGAAAATTCATGAACAAACACCCAAAATGAAATAAAACAGTACATTAACCCAACATAGTTCATCAGAGATGGAGGATTTTTTCTTCAGTAAGGTAGTGGTGTGGGAGATCCTTGAGCTTGGGTTGGAAGTGGTGAGCAAATAAAAAGGAGAAATTGTTTCTCCCAAAATCAAAGAGATGTTTGTGAGTATGAGAAAGTCTTCTTCTTTTTCTTTTTCTACAGAAAGAGGCACGAAAGAGTTTAAAAAGAAAGATCAACAAAGTCTTCAAAGTTAGGTAAGAGGGAAAAAAATTTAGAAGCAAAAGTCTTCAAAAGGAAAGAAGGATTAGGATTTCTTTGACTTTTAGGAAAAATGAAGGAAAACAGAACTCAAGGTGCAAGTACAAGAGAAGTTTGAAAAGAAAGGTGTAGGTAAAGAAAAAAAGATATGTGTAAAAGTGGCTTTGAAAAAAAGCCAAAATTAAAGGAACATGTTTCCCTTTTGCTTGGGAGTGAGAATAGGGATGTGATTTGATATCACGGATAAGTTAACCAAAAATGTTAGAATTAATTGTATTTACGATAAACTCTTCCAATTTTCTGTAATGACGGACTGTATTAAGTCATAACTAAAAACATATAAGAAATGTAAGTATTAATATTCAATTAAAATATGTAAATAAATATGTGATTGTTATTTAAAAAATATACTGTGTTGTAAAGAAATAAAAAAAACCTAATTATTTACTAAAATAAAATTACAGTGTTGCTCCGTGTTTGTGCAGATGACTGTGAAAAAGTAATGATTATCTAAATTAATTTGAATGACAATAAATTGATAAAAATTCTAATATTTTCATAAATATGGATAATTATCAATAAATTGTGTTAACTTTTTTTTTTTTTTTTTTTTTTTTTTTGTAAAAAAAAGGTGTAAAAAGTTGTATTTTATGTCGTTTAGCGATCAGGAATCCCTGAGACGTTATTTTCAAGCACGATGAGCAAAAATTGGGTGTCAACACTCCTTACATGTCGAGCACCTTCGAGAGTATGTCCTATCCGAAACATCAATTTGATTGGAAATCCGAGTTCGTACGTTAACACACATTTTACGGATATACTCCTTGTTAGAAATCATTAAAAATGGCTCGTTTGGCCAATAAGCCTGATCGCTAAGTGGGTAGAAACAACCGGCATACGCTTTAAGATAATTTTTGACCCTGTATTCCGATGCCACATAATTTGATACCCTTTTTTCAATTGCCTCAAAACACTTAATGGCATGAGAACACGACATGTGGTATGATTTCCACTTACCATAACTACACGTTCTCGTCATCTCATAAACGGTATGAACGTTGCCTCCCCGACCTTGGTAATAACCTGTCCTGGCTTCAAACACATGTTCAGTATAGTTATACTCTACCATCTCGTGTAGCTCACATTTTTTCCTATGATGCTCGAACATTTTTTGCAGGATTTGGCATCCATTTCCCACCATCTGCTAATATGGCTTTCGCTTGTCTTGTTCTAGCCACGCACCGCTCCGCAACTTTCTTGTAAGTCACTCTCACTATTGCAGCAACGGGCAACCCCGGTGCAGATTTTAGCAAACCATTGAATGACTCCGAGCTATTTGTTGTTAGCATCCCCCATTTCCTACCTTCATCTGCATGTAATGTCCATTTCTCAACGTCGATTGCCTTCAACCAATCATATGCTTGCGGCTTCACTGCCTTGTTCATCTCGATCTGCACAAGAAACTTTTTTTCTTGATGCTCTATTGCAGTCACCCACATCAATTTGTTTAGTGCGCTTTTTCTAAAAGTTTTTTGAAAAATTGCCTTTATGTGCCTTAAGCAGATATGATGGTAAGCAAAGGGAGGCTGTCATCCCGCCAAATGAAATATATTATCAATAAAAACACAAAATTGAAAATATTACCGGCCATACAAGGTTTGGTGTCGAGCTTCCACTCTACAACAGTACTAGGATTGAATTTTTATAGAGCTGCCATCTACCTCGGTAACTGCTGGAACGAGCCCTCCCATGTACCATAAATCATCTCAAAAGCGCGCCTACACCCGAGATATCCCTTTCTCTTGCTTCTCGTTTTACAATATACTCTCTCAATATTTCTAATGCAATCTTTGATGGGGATCCTAGACAAGTTTAAACAAATAATATTTAGCAATGATAATTTCATTGATGTCAATGAACTTGGTCGAATAGGTTACCTTGGGGTTTCGGCAACGTTAACAAGTAACACTTAAGCAATCATATTTGTATCCAAATTAAAATGAGCTTCTCGATTCTCTTCCATATCACAAGTGTGACGTGGGTGGAATTTTGTGATAATCCACATACTATCATGAGTAACAATACCACAAGCATCCATTGACAACCTTGATACTGTCGTCTGCAAACCAGTCTCCATATTTTTCGGGTTGAATCATCAAACCCTAAACTCCCTTATTTCCTTGAAGCTATAAATTTTGACGGCCCTTTGCAATGCCTTTTTGGGTTCAAACATCATGCCTTTTGCAAGGTGAACTTCATCATTTACAAGATCGATCGATTCTTTCCACAATTTTTGGCGAATTGAATCATCTTCTCTGGTGAAGACAAAGGCATCAACACGACCTTGAAGATTGTCAAGATATGGAATCACATCAGAATGCCATTGAATTGGGCTTTCTGCCATCGGTTCGTGCTAGTGAATTGGGCTTCATGCAAACAATTCTTGCTGGTGTGGTCGACTTTGCATCATTTCTACTTACTGTTTTTCCTGCCTATGAGGATGAACATCAACCTCATTATCTGATATATTTACGTCGTCATCATCGGATACCTCTGCATTCGGTATACCATCGCTATCACTTGGTGATGTTTTTATATGATTTGGATAATCATCACCATTTATTAAAGGCCTTTTCCTACATGAAAAATAGGTAACATATTTTAAATACCAACATCAAAATATATATGGATTATTTAATATCAAGGAGATGAACCTACCGATAATGATCAATATTGAGTTGCATCAAAATTAACGTTTGGTACCACTGGCGAGTTTTGTGAATAATTTTCACTACAGAGGCAGTTCAAGTATTATAAATACTAAACATCAAAACACTTATATTATTTAATTAATAAAAAGTATACCTACCGATAATAATCAACTGCACCGAACTGAGAGAATTACTCAATATTACTCATATCAGGTGTATAACCCCTAAAAAGATACAAAAGAACATTACAATTACCATACGTATAATAAACATGTGCTACTACACAAAATAATAATTAAAAAATGGATATTTACCAATTTTCCCCGTAATTTTGATTAAATTGTTGGCTTAGAGTTTCCAGCGGCACTTGACCACTCAAAATGTCTCCATAAGAACTCAAGTCCGTATAAGTGTTACCATGAGAAGGCTGGACTTGAGGGACTTCCTGACGAGTCCTGGCCAAGACTTCACTACGACTGTGAGGTATCTTTTCAATATACATTTCAAGAACATTGAGGGTGATTAACCCCCTATATTCTTCCGGCACCCTCAAATATTCCCTCAAAGACTCATCATCAATGATATTCCATTCCCCATAAAGCACTAAACCTTGCGGTGCAATGAATATTGGATATCCGCCTATTACATATAATCCATACTCACGATTACTTTTCATTCTGTTGTATATAGCGTTGAGTAATGTTTCGTAATCCAAGGTAGTTGGAAACTTAACATGGTATTGTGGTTTTAATATTATTACGAACAATATTTTTATCACAAAGAATCTCTCCATCCCAAAATAAAGAAACCTTAAAAGTTAAAGGAGGAGAGGCCATTTTTTTTTAATGAATTTTGGAGTTGTTTTTTTTTCAAGAACTTGAAAAAAGATGACTTAAACTTATGAAATGGATGAGTCTTAACTTCATCCAAAATTCATATTAAATAAAAAAAAATGTGAGCTAAAAGTGAACATTTAAAAAATGTGGGCTGCTAAATAAGACCACCTATTGCTTAGGAATTTCTTACGCAAAAGGGTTTAACATTTTGCGTTAACTGTTAAGTCATTTTGCGTTAACTATTAAGTCCTTTTGTGCAGAAAATTACTGTGCAAAAGGTTGTATTGTGACTTTTTTTTAGTGAATATTTTGTCTCAAAATCTCACTTTGTGGGTCAATTGGACTCGTGAGACTAGTGGTGAGGCTTATTTCCACAAAAGTTCACGTCAGTGTCCTTTTTTCTTTTTCTTTTTCTTGCTGATGACATTTGCATTTACTGTAAGCTGACTTTTCTTCTTGTTTTCTATGGAATTAGAGTATTTATTTTTTAGTTTCTAATGTCAACCTTGGGTACTTCATCCGCGTTGAATAATCAGTCTCACACAGTCTTATCTTCCTGCTAGTGTTAGCACGTGTAACTTCACAGGTCGACTTAAAGTTTTTTTCCGCTTTTCAATTGCATAAAGTAAAATTTACCTGTTATCTTGGACAATAGCGAAGATAAATCAGAACGTAATTCAACGCGCTGATGGTCAAACTCTTTCACATTATCAGGTCATTTATAAGTTAAACTAACATAATATCATAGGTTAAACTATGTAAAAAAATAATTATACTGTCGATGCTTATTAAAAAGCATTACTAATTATTGTAACCTTGCCTGATAAAAGCCTTTTTAAAAACCAAATTATATCACATACTTCTAGTTTAGTTTTAGAATATACAGAAGAAATTCAAATTGAAGTTTGTACTACTGCATTTATGTCATTCAACTAATACTAGTGAGACTTTCATCTCACCCTGCGTTAAAGATAATTAGTTGAATGCAGCAACTTGTATTGTCTGACTCCCTTGGGTCTACTGTGAAAAGTCTACAGACTTGAATGAGTCACTACGACATGTATCCGAATTAGACGAGTGCCTTCTCAAATAGGCAATGAATGAACCACTTGGTAGGCAGGACTCCTCCATTTGAAATTTGGAGAGTGACATCTTTGAATTATTTATCCTCTGTTATAGTTGTTTTTCTATATAAACAGGCACCACACAACCAAAAGCAATCTACTTTAAACTTACCTTCTCTATTACTACTTATAAGATCATCTCAAAATGGCATGGGGGAAAGTTTTAGTTGCTGCAGTTGTTTTCTTTCTTCAATCCTTTCTTCTACTTGTTGCAGCTGAAGCCACTAATACTGCATCTGTACCAGTCACAAACAACACTGAAGCCAAAGTAAGATGTGTTGAGAGAGAGAGAAAAGCTCTATTAAGATTCAAGCAAAATCTCACCGATCCCTCTGATCGACTGGCTTCTTGGATTGGCAAAGAATGCTGCAAATGGAGAGGTGTTTTTTGTGGCGTACAAACTGGTAACATCATCAGGCTTGATCTCAAAGATACATCAGGCAATTGCTATCAGAAGAAAATGGGATATTTGATTTCAGGCAATTTGTCTTGCTTGGGTGGCAACATAAGTCCTGCATTACTTGACTTGCAACACTTGGAGTATTTAGACCTTGGTGGCAATGACTTCCAAGGACTAGCCACTCCCACTTTCTTGGGTTCTTTTGAAAAATTACAGTACCTTGACCTCAGCCATTCATCCCTTGTTGGTATTCCTCCTTCATTTGGAAATCTATCAAGTTTACAATATTTAAGCCTACGTGCATATTCCTATCCTTATGATACTGTTGAAAGCAGTGTTAAAGATTTGAATTGGGTTTCCAGTCTGTCTTCTTTAACGTATCTTGATCTTTCTTATGTGAACCTTTCTTCTGCAACACATTGGCTTGAGTCAGTTAATAAGCTGCCATCCTTAGTGACTCTCAGTTTGCAAAGCAGTAGTCTTCACCGTCTCCCTCACTCCTTCCCCAACTGGAATATGACAAACCTTTCAATTCTCAGTCTTTCAGGAAATAACTTTGTCGATTCTGTTCTGCCTAAATGGTTGTCTAATGCCACCACCCTTGAGACACTTGATATAGGACTCACCAAAATTGAAGGTCCAATATCAAATGTCGAGTGGGGTAAACTCTGTAATCTGCGGGAGTTGTACCTAACAGAGGATAAAATAAATGGAGACATTAGCCGATTGGTGGAAGGGTTGTCCAGCTGCAGCAACACGACCATAGAAGTCTTAAGTCTTCCTGGAAACCGGTTGACAGGGCAGTTTCCAAATTCATTAGGACATTTGAAGAACTTAAGGATAATTAGTATATCTTTTAACCAGGTATCTGGCTCGATTCCCACGTCTATTAAGCAGTTGTCAAGGTTGGAAATTTTGGATTTGGGACAAAATCAACTGAAGGGAGCCTTACCTGAAAGTATATTTAATTTTACTGAATTAACTCAGTTATTCCTTGCAACAAATGATTGGGAAGGCACTCTTTCAGAAAATGACTTTGCAAAACTCCATCAGTTGAAGTTTTTAGCCATATCATGTGGAGAAAGGTTTGCTGTCAACTTGAGTAGTGAATGGATTCCTCCATTTAGCCTCACATCTATCGAGGTTAGAAAATGTGGTTTGGGCCCTCAGTTCCCGACATGGCTGAAAACTCAAAAGCAACTTCAGGTTGTTATTCTTTCCGATGACTCCATTTCAGATCCTATACCTCCTTGGTTTTGGACAATGTGCTCACAATTGCAGCTTCTTGATCTATCAGAAAACGGGATTGGTGGAAATCTTCCAAGGTTAGTAAACTTTCCATCATCCCAAAGCCGGACAGTGGACTTCTATTCTAGTTACAACGATGGTGTTGTGGTGGACTTGAGTTCCAATAGCTTCCATGGTTTGTTACCTCTTTGGCCAAATGTGACACATATGAATCTTGCAAACAACCTGTTTTCAGGATCTATTCCCATAAATGTTGGTCATGTGATGACAAAACTCCGAGTTCTAGATCTTTCTGGAAATAATTTTACAGGGTCTATACCATATTCAATAACAAGAGTTAAGCAGCTAATGAGATTGGACCTTTCAGACAATCATTTGTCTGGAAAGATCCCTGACTGGTGGAATGATTTGCAACAACTTCATGTCATAGATTTGTCAGGAAATAATCTTTCAGGGGATATTCCTCCTTCAATATGTTCACCACCTTCACTTTTTTGGTTGAGATTGAGTCGCAATAACCTATTTGGAGAACTTCCACGATCATTGAGCAGTTGCAAAAGCTTGCTTACACTTGATATCGGAGAGAATAAAATCAATGGCACCATACCTGAGTGGTTCGGAGAAAGCCTCTTATCTTTGCAAAAGCTTAGCATGATGGACAACATGATTGGTGGACGCATTCCAACCCAACTTTGCCAACTTTTTGGCCTTCAAATTCTTGATCTTTCCCATAACAATTTGACAGGTCCTATCCCTTCCTGCTTGGGAAGTTGGAGAGCTCTTAAGTCCGTGAAATTTTACAAGTGGCATCCCAATTACTACCATTTCAGCTATGTCTTTACACCCAAGATGGAGTTGGTTAAGAAAGGAACAAGGATGACATACACTTTTACCATAGATCAAGTGAATCTTATTGACCTTTCTTTCAACAACCTTGATGGAGAAATCCCGAATGAGATTACAGGTCTCTCAGCCTTGGGCACTCTGAATTTATCTGGGAACCAATTATCAGGAAGAATTCCAGAGGACATAGGGAGCATGCAGCAATTGGAGACACTGGACGTATCCTCTAACCATCTCTCAGGTTCTATCCCATTGAGCATGGCTTCCATCACTACACTGAGCTATCTTAACTTGTCATATAACAACCTTGGTGGCCCTATCCCGTCAAAAAACCAATTTGGAACCTTCACTAATCCTTCAAGTTTTGAAGGTAATCCAGAACTGTGTGGGAAACCATTGATTACAGATTGCTCTCGACCCAGACAAAGAGAAATGAATAAGAAAACAGAAGATGATGATGATGATGATGATGATGATGAGGATGAATTGTTGGGGTTTTTAGTGAGCGCGGGAATAGGATTTGTTGTAACGTTTGTGGCGACATTTAGCAGCTTGATGATAAACAAGTCGTGGGGATACTGCTGCTTCCATTTCATGGGGGAAGTTGGAGAAAGAATTATCAAGTGCTGTATTGCTTTCAAGGCTTGGTTGTACAGGATTTTCAGAGTCAGAAGGAATTAGTTTCTAAAGTATTTATTAAAACCAGGAACTGTTTCTGCTTAATTATACATTTTATTGTTCTTTAGGTGTGGCGTTTGTCTCCATAGTAGTAGATTTTATTGCAGTAACTAAAGGAGGAGTAAATGAAAAAGGATGACCTTTGTCCTTCTGTTCCTCCCTGGGGTTTCTAGTGTTTCTTAATTTTAGAAACACTATATTTGAGATCATGTAATTCCTAACTAATAAATCCAATCACTTCCACGGTCTGTTACCTCTTTGTCCAAATTTGAGACATTTGGATCTTGCAAACAACTTGTTTCCAGGATCTATACCCTTAAACATCGGTCACGTGATGGCAAAACTCAAAAGTTTATAGATCTCTCTGGAAATACTTTTACAGGATTCATACCATATTCCATAACTAGACTGAAGCAGCTATTGAAATTGGACCTTTCAGAAACATTTGTCTGGAAAGATTCCGGATTGGTGGTATGATTTCAGGTCGTAGATTTGTCATGGAATTATCTTTCAGGTGGTATTCCTCCTTCAGTATGTTCATCACCTTCACTTTTTTGGTTGAAATACTTAAGCAACCACAAAAGCTTGCTTACACTTGATATTGGGGATTACAAAATCAATGGCACCATACCAGGGCGGTCCAGAGAATGTCTCTTATCTTCGTGCAGGCTTAGGCAAGAAGCATCGCTTGCCTGGAAAAGGCTGCTGATAATAGCTGCCATGGCAAGAAGCATTGCTTGTCCTGGCAGACAAGACGTGAAGTTGCTGACAATCAAATAAGCAACAACCCAAATTTAGAGATGAGGTTTTGAATTGATATCCTGCAATGCTGTTAACTTTCTTTCAACTATAAAGTTCTTTTCCTATCCACTCATCAACTTTCCTTGAGGTAGGAAATCATTTATCAAAACAAAATACTGGCGTAAACACCAGATTAGAGCATGAATAATACGTTTCAGTATTTAAACAAAATGGCAACAATGCAACTGAACAAGAACGGTAGTGAAGCAAATTGACGTAAAATGTGATGTTATGATAAGTTTAGCTAAAAATGTCACTGTAACAACTACATTAGATCATTGGTTTTCCATTAGTCTTCCTCCTTGGAGGAAAGCCCTCAAAAGGTTCTTCAGCTGCCTTGCAGAGAGCGCTTGTTTGGACAACCCAAATACAGGGTCATATGTTCAAGTGCACCCAATCAGATCCAGAGTCAGAAGAAGTATCTGTGCCTTTTGAATATCCCCATTAATAGACGAAGCGAACACTAAAGAAACTGTAGCAAACAACTTCAAGTCTCAGCGCAGTGACAAAAGTCGAGATCTTTTGTCCTGGAAATCTCATCAAATTACTAGAGATTATTACTCTCACCTTCTTTTATATGCAAGAACATTAACATTCATAACTGGATAAACGGATACAGAATACAAATGTAAGAACATTAACATTCATAAACAGATACATACTAGCCATGGATCAAAGATACAACAGGTCTAAAGTTTGCCAACAGGAGAACCCTCAGATTTAAGTGACAAATTATTAATCCTCTCAAGCGCTAAAACAAGAGCTTGAGTACCCAAATCGCCCTCACCATGAGCTTTAAGCGACAGATAAAGCTGCTGCGCCAACGCTAACCCAGGCAAAGCTAAACCCATATTCTGACATTCCCTCAAACATATCCCCAAATCCTTAACAAAATGATTCACATAAAATCCAGGTTCAAAATCCCTATTTAATATCCTGTTCCCATACAAATCCAACGATTTCGACCCAGCAGCACCCGTCGAAATCGCATTCAAAAAATGACTCAAATCCAAACCAGCCTTATGTGCATAAATTAACCCCTCACATAAACCCACCATAGATGAAGCAATAACTACTTGATTCCCTAATTTCGTAAACTGCCCTTTTCCAGGGGCACCCATGTAATTAACCTTCCCAAGCAGGTTAAACAACGGATTAAGCCTTTTAACAACCATTTCCTCACCACCAGCGAATATCGATAAAGCAGCATTTTTAGCTCCCCGATCGCCGCCGGAAACCGGTGCGTCAACGGCGGAGCAACCAGCGGCGGTGGCGGCGGAGTAAATTTCAACTGCTAACGAAGGTTCAGAAGTAGTCATATCCACCACAACGCCGCCGTGACGGAGACCGGAAAGAACACCGGAGTTAGGGTTAAGGATGACGTGGCGAACATCGGAAGGGTAACCGACAATAGAGAAAACGACGTCGGATTGAGAAGCGACAGCTTTTGGTGTGTCGACCCATTGGGCTCCCATGGAGATGAGTTCTTGGGCTTTGGATGGAGTTCGGGTAAAGATGGTGAGAGTGTAACCGGCGTTAATTAAGTGGGCGCACATTGAACGGCCCATTACTCCAGTACCGATCCAGCCCAAACGAGTGTTGGATGGGTTAACGGCGGTGGTTGTCATTGTACGGTGGATATGAGTGGTAGCGCCGGTAGAGTAGTGATGGTTGGGAAGTAAACTTAGGAGCCGCACAAATTTAGATATGTTTTGTGTCATAGAGAAAGGAAGATTTATTTACTTTATTTTGAGGATAAGGAAATTATTATTAGACAATTTCAGAACCAAAATTCGAAACGAATGAATACGGAAATGTGGAGGTAAATCGGTTCTAGATAATATGCAGAAATCAAGTGTTAAATCATATACTACCTCTGTCTCAATTTATATGATACAATTTGACTATACATAAAATTTAAGAAGGAATAAATACTTTTAAAATTAGTGGTCTAAAATAAAACAAATATACTTGAGTGACTGTAAATTATTTCATTAAGAGTAAATGGAAAAAATTTAAGTTAATTTATTTTTAAATATGGATATATATATTATTCTTTTGGAGACATAATAAAAAAAATGTATCAAATAAATTGAGACAGAGAGAGTAGTTCCCAGTAGTTAATTCCGCATATGGAAATTCCTACAGCAACTTTTTTAATTTGTTATGGCGTGAAATAAAAAGTTATTGCTAATACAAGAGGAAATGATTAATTTTTTCTTTGATAACTTTGGACCTAATGTCCAGAATAGCTTGCGCGCTACTTTAATTAATTATGTATCATGTAATTCAGTTATTATTTCGCAAGGTTCTAGTCTTAAAGATGAATAAATTTTGACGGAAAGGAAGCACACAATCAAGGTGCTTTTCAAGGGAGAAATGGACAAATAGCAACTTTTTGAACGACTAATGAAGTTTTAGCTGCCATTTGAAAACTAAATAAATTTTAGGCACTTTTTGATGCACAAATAGTATTTCAATGATCATACCCCTAGATTAAAACACTAATTTTTTAAAAAACTTTGGTGTAACTTGAAATACAAGGACATCAGGAAATGTTACTGGAGTTAGAATTGATATAGTTCAAACTCCAGATAAAAATTCCGAAGTTTGACCTATGCAATTCAAATTATAGGAAAAATTCATGGAGTTTCAATTTTTATTAGTTCTAACTCTAAGAATTTTCATGAAGTTTCAGTTCACTTTTATAAGTTCGAACTCCAAGACACATTTATAGAAATTCAACTTATAACTCAAAGACACTAGTAAGATCAGTTGCTCTAATTGCAAACCTTTTATACTCATAATGCAGTTCAGGATAGCATAATGATTAGGAGAACTTGGAAGATAATTGACCTTCCTCTTATGCTGGGAAGAATCAAGATAAAGATATGTGGTGAAATTGATATACAGGATATATATATATATATATATATATATATATATATATATATATATATATAACACCAGTTGACCTTTTGATTATAACTGCATGTTCGGCTTTTAGGAACTCATACAGTGATACCAATTGTCTTCTGATCCTTCTATTTGTACTCATTTTTGGTAATATATAATGAACGTACAAAGATGGACTGAATTAAATTCCCGTTTCATCTCCGAAATTGTAGAATAGTAGCCCATAGAATTGAAGAAGGCATTACTCGGGACTAAACCTGTCAACCGGTTCGAACCGGACCGGACCGGTAACCGGTTACGGAACCGGTCGATTTCCAGTTAAAAAACCGGAACAGGCCACCGGTTCCGGTTTCTGGTTTCAAATCAAAACCCGAACCTAAATTCGGTCAAACGATTCAAACCCTTTTTTTTTATTTTTTGTATAGTATATATATATTATAGTATTTATTAGTATATACTAGGTATATTTACATATGTTATATAAGTTTATAAGTAAAGTTTAAATATTCTTCGACTAACGAATGCCAACAGTAAATATAGTGTGTCAATATATACGTGTATATATATATATTAGTTATATGCTTAAGTTATACTACATATACCTAAAATATAGTAAGAATATACTTATTATATATATCAATATACTTAGGTTATATAACTTATATATTTATATATATATAGATATATGTTTAAGTTATATATATATGTTTTTATATGTATACTATATATACTTATAACTTATATATATATATATATATATATATATATATATATATATATATATATACATATATGTTTAAGTATACTATATATAGTTATATACTTATAACTTATATATTATAACTTAAGTTATTTATAGCTTAATTTTTTTCTAAGTTTATAAATTCGTGTATATATATATATATATATATATATATATATATATATATATATATATATATATATATATATATATATATATAGTATACATATACCTAGTATATATATAACTAAAATATATATGAATATATACTTATAATATATATATATATATATATATATATATATATATATATATATATATATACACTATATATAGTATTTTTTAAGTATATAACTTTCTAGTTTTTAATTTAAGTAGATGTATATTATAAGTATATTCTTAGTATATTTTAGGTATATTCAACTAACTTAATATAAGTAAAAATATGAATACAAGTAAATAGAAGAAAGCTCAATGAGCTATATATTTTATTTATTCTTGGATAACATTTATTTGCAAGTTGTAATTTTTTTTCTAACTTGCAAATAATACAAGAGTTGTAAAGAAATAGTAGAATAATAAAATCACCAACTCTGAATCATTTCGTTAATTTCCCCCATATCATATTCGCCCATGGAGATATCTTCAAAGTCTTCCATTTGGTCCGGTCCACTTGCTATCAAATCTTCAATTTTTTCCTCTTCGCCTTCGTCCGCTTCTAAGTTTTGGTTGCGTCGCTCCGATCTAATCCAATCGCGAATGCACACTAGTACTTGCAAGCTAAAGCCGGATAATGAGTGTCTATGGTCTCCAATTTCTGTCTTCCTTGGCTAAATGCGCTCTCGAAGCCACGGTTGATACTTGAACCGTAAGGATATCTCGAGCTATTCTTGAGAGTATCGGATGACTTGCCTTGTACTTCTTCCACCATGCTAAGACGTCCAATTCATCCGAGCTTCCTTGATATCCACATTTGGCTGCATCAAATAAAAGTTATATTCATCAAAGTTTGCACTAGAAGAAGGAGTTGGTTGTGAATGTAAAACTTTTAAATGCGATAAACCCGACAAGCCCTTTTTGCTACTTTGAGAAGTAGTAGGGCGTGGAGCAACGGGTGTAGCACGTTCTTCCAAATTAGAATAATGAGTAAAAAAAATTCTAAACTCGTCATCAATAGCGAGTTCGGCTTCAGCTAAAGATGGTCGAACTCCTGCTTCAATTTCTAAAAATGTATAAATTTGACCAACCAATGCTTTAGTATAAGACACTTTTAAACAAGGATTTAACGAGAGAACCCAATATAAATAAAGTTGGGATGGAAAAAAAATACTTCTTAAATTTGATTATCATTTCAAAAATAGCCGCTTGATACTTAGGGTTTATATTTATACTCTTGTAAAACTCTAGCTATTTTCGCTAAGTAGGCTAAAATTTCGGTTACCGTGGGATAAAATTGTTTAGAAAAAGCAAGAGTTGCATTATAAAATTTTTCTAAGAGTTCAATACATTCTTTAACATCTTCCCAATGCGTAAAATTTAACCAATCATCACTATTAATATTATATTTATTGTGAACTTGTTGTATGGGAATCCTATACTCATATGCTTGTTGTAGCATAATGTAAGTGTAGTTCCACCTAGTCTCAATTTCTACTTGAATTTTCCTAGGTCTAAGGTTATTTTCCACACAAGCATTCTTAAAATCTCTAAGTCTTCCCCTATTAGCATTATAAAAAAAAAAACGCAACCGCATCTCTAACTTTTTGAATAGAATCGTCAAAACACACAAGACCATCTTTAACAATTAAATTTAAAATGTGACAACTACATCTCACATGAAAAATATTTTTTAGTGGAGGGTTTAATTCTCTTTTTAAAAGACCAATCGCCTTTGTATTATTAGAAGCATTATCTAAAGCAATTCAAAGTGTTTTTCTATAAATATTAAAAAATCTCATAATAGTAGACATTGAATCCGCTAAAAAATTTCCATCATGACGACCTTTTCCTTCATCATATAAAAAAGTTATAATTTTTTTTTGCATAATCCAATTGTCATCAACCCAATGACATGTAATAGCAAAAAAATCTAATTTGTTAAGACTAAGACCTAAATCAGCGGTAAGAGAAACATTACAATTTAAAGAATTACATACATGGCGCAAATAAAATTTATATTTTTTATACAAATCTATAATATCCGCTCTACAAGTACTTCTAGGAATACCCTCAAATAACGGATTATAACAACTTTGAATGTAAGTAACAAACCCCAAACCCGAAGTAAAGGAAAATTGTAAACAATCATAGGCTACCATTTTAGCTATTTCTACACGCTCTTTTTTCTTGTCATACTTAAAATTTCTACCGATTCGTGGGTTTATCGTCATTTGAATACCCCCCACATTTGAACCCGTTTGCTCTTCCCAAACATCCATATGTTTCTTTCTCGTATGACCATTTAGTGTACCCGTTCCACCATCCTTACTACCTAAAAGCAAATATTTGTCCACATAGGGTACATTTAACTGTTTGGCTTTCCCTATCCTTAGTCATAAATTTTCAAATTTTAGCGGTTGGCTTACCAGTTCTAGGCGGTTTGTCTTGTGTATGTGATTGTGCATGTATCATGTATATGGGATTTTCGGGGCTTATGTTTCATCATCATCATCAATTTCATTAAAGTGTCGGTAAAATGTTGTTGCGTTGCCTGACCTAAAAGTGAATTATTTCCACCAACATCAATACCTAAATTAGGTGTTTCTTCCACAAATGTTTCCTCATTAAGCCCACCCTTAACAATACTACTACTACCGACCACGTCTAAATCTCTTTGCCATTATTAAATAGAATTAATTTAAATCACACTCAAATAAATCACAAGAAAATAAATTGCAATAAATTAAATTGCTAAATTAAATTGCGAAAAATAAAGATAGAGTTGGAACGAAGGTACCAAATTGCCGGATTAATTTCCAACAAAGTGAAGGCGGCTAGAATTGCAAATCCACCAAAGCTACTTCGGATTGTTGCAAAATCACTAACTCCACCAACAATATTATAATTGCAAAATTAATAATTGAAACTATAATAAGACTTTATAATATTTATTTGAGAGAAATTTAAAGTGGCTAATTGTTGCAAAGTAACTATAATTGAGAGATTAAGATTTGAGAGAAAGAGAAGAGTGAATTGGTGTGGATTAAAATGAAAATGAAGAAGGGTTTATATAGGGGGTGGGGGATGGGGGATGGGTTAAAGTGTTAAAAAAAAAAGTTTGGGGGGGGTTGGGGGGGGGGGGGGGGGGGGGGGGCAAAAAAATGAGTATATGGCCGTTTGGCAACGGCCATTTTTGCAAATGGACCATTGCCAACGGTCCAATAACGGACAAGAAAGGCTCGGCCCCGGCGGATATATATATATATATATATATGTTTTTAATTTTCACCAGTTTAACCGGTCCGGTTCCAGTTTCAAAAAAATTGAAATCGGACCGGTAAAAAATATTCGGTTAACCGGTTCCGGTTTCGACACGGTTTGAGCCAAGTTAAACCGAAACTGGTTGACTGGTTTACTCAGACAAATACATTCTCATATGAGAACAAAGTATTGTTGGTATATTGCCAGTGCAGCAAACACAGTGTCTTCTACTGGTACACCATATTACTTTACTACTATATAAAAGCATGGGTTTACACGCATGCTTCGTCGTCAGTCACCATAAAAAAAAAATAAGGTGAGCCCTATACTAAAAACACCAAGTAATATTAAAAAAATAAATAAGGTGGGCCCAATACTAAAAACACCAAGCAATATTAAAAATAAAAAATAAAAGGAAAAAAAAGTGGACCCCACCATCTCCAAACTCATAAAAAAAGAAGTGGACTCCATATTAAAAAAACAAGCAATGTCAAAAAAAAAACGTGCACCCCATATTAAAAAATCAAATAATATTCATGTAATTCCCAAAGTATTCCCATTAAGTCAATAATGGTGGATTCATTGTCACATGTGTATGAACCCATTAGTGGGAGCAAATGAAATTATTGTACAGCAAAAAAACATGAACCCCATATTATTGCTTTTCTTCAAAAGGTTAAGTAGCCAAAACATACAATTTCCTTTCTTTTCTTATATTAGCCTGAGATCTAATCTAGATATTTAACTGTTGTATTTGCTATTCCGCCATGTCATTTATTTGTTATGTTTACTAAAATAAATATACTTAAAATATTTATATTTTAAAATAAGATAGAATTTAATTACTTTTTCATTTTTTTCCTTACTCTAATAAATGTGAAAAGAGATTAATATCGTAAAAGAAAAAATAATATTAAATGGAGATCAAATAATTAATAAGGTAAATTAGTCAAATTCTAATTCTAATTGACGTTTCCTTAAAAAATCATGCAAAAGACAACATGACAAGTAAAATGAGCTAAACTAAGAATATTTACCAAAAATTTAAAATCATTTAAATAGAAAATCAAATTTCTACTTTGTTTCATTTTAAACATGTAAAATTAATTTAATAATTTGAATTAGAATTATCCAAATCAAAATTTGATAAAAAATAATAAGTATTGTTTAGGTCCAATCTACATACATTAACAATAGAATATTTTACACCTTTAAATTAATCGAATTAAAATTCAAAGTATCAACTGATGCTTAAATATTGCTATTGTTTTATCTCAAAGAGAGAAAAATAGTTTTCTTTTAAACAAGTCTTCTCTTTTGAAAAGTATTAATAAATTTTTGCCAACTTTGTATTCATAGCAAACACTAATATAATAAAGTTTTGGATATGGAGCATAAACTACAATATTATATTAATCGTGTTTTGAACATAGTGTGTATATATATATATGCATAAAAACAGTGCAAACTTATGTATGTTTATTAGCAATATAAAATATATATTATCACTATCCAAATATAACTACATACACATAGATATACTATAATCCAAAGTGTTGTGCACGGGTATACGCCCTCTAGTTACTATAGAATGACCAGAGTAGCATGCTCTAACAAGCTTACATAAACTTTACTATTTGTGCTTGATTTCATTAATACCGCGATTCTAATAATGTGAACCTCAATGTGGCCATCTTTTTCGTTTTGATAAGTAAAGAAACCCAATGCTAAATTGAGATCAAGTAGGGATTGTACAATAGATTAATAAAGGATACATTGATCAAAAACATTTCTAATTGTTATTAGCGTTATAAATGAATAGAGGAGGAACTGGAAAAGAAATACAGAAAAATTTCTCCAGAAATAGTAGATCAATTTAGTTTTCTCTTCTCGGGAATTTAATCTTTGGTAAAGCCTACTACCATTCTTTGCACCTTCCAATCTAATTTTTCATTGTTAGAGTCAAAACAATTGTACTACTCCCTCCGTCCCATATTACTTGCAGAGGCGAATCCAGGATTTCAAGAGGACGAGTTCACTTTAGAATTTTCTTTTAAAAAAAAGATGCAAAAGTGTAATTAGTAGGGTTGATCCCACAACCTTAAGTGATTAAAGATAGTACTTAGCTAGTGCTCCATTCGGTCTAGTTTGAACATGTGTTCCTTTAGTTAATATTATATATATTTTACGAATTATATACATAATAAACCGAGTTTAGTCGGGTGACCATGTGTTCACGTGACCCATTTTTTATACCTGGATTCGCCCCTGATTACTTGGCGACATTACTAAAAATATATGTCCCAAATTACTTATTCATTTACAAAACCAAGATAAAATTAATTAAATCTTTCTCATCTTACCCTTAGTATTAAATGTTCTTGAAAATAGTCAATATTGATCCGAATGTATTTATTGGAGAGAGATAGGAATAAGGTAGTAAAATACATCTTTTATTTATGATTTCTTAAGGAGCGTGCAAAAAGGAAAGTGACCAGGTAATATAGGACGGAGGGAGTACTAATAAACAATGCCGAAGCACAAAAAAATATTTTGAACTGGAACTCAGAAAAGTTACATAATAATAGAACACATTAGAATGTTTAATGTTCACTCTGTCCTCTAAATACTCTTTATATTTCAGTACTAGTTTTTACATAATTATTATAAAAAGAAATGCTTTTGCATAGTATCATCTATCAACACAACAAAGAAATTTATTGGTAGAGGCACTCACTTTTTCTTTAACGAGTTTGACGGAATGCCACCAAAAAATCAACTTTGGTTGGTAGTGGAATAAGCCATAGGGGAATAATTAGACGCTACTTAGTCCACAGACGTGCTTGACTTCACAAAAAGCGTCCTTGTTAAATTTTTAAAATGTAAATTTCAAATTTCATCTATTATTTTACTTCGGAAATTCAAGGTACTACATAATGCATGACAGAGGCATAATTAATTTTGAAGACATTTTAGGATAAATATTGTTTAGCTTCAATAATCACTGTCACTATATGTCTTTATTGGCTCCAGATAATGTATACATATTGATGAGTCATATCATTTCATAGTTTTGATGATTCGATAAACGAGCCAAGGACCAGGTCCTCTATCAGGTCCCATGAGAAGTATCGGTATTTAACATTTTAACAGCTGTGAAATTGCTACACTAATCGTTCGAGCTGAAGGCAGAAGACATGCTGTATGTATGTTAAAAGCCCTTGAAAAATCGCCATCTATGGTCACATGCTTCTCATATGCTCTCTATTTGGTCTCATATATACACAACATGTTGGGATTATTTGACCTAACACTTACAAATCCAAAAAGTAATATCTTTCTCAAGTGTAGCCGCCACCTTTCTCAAGGTGCTCAGAAGAACAAGATCTCAACAATCAGAGGGACCAGTTCCTGCCACTGAAGACATCTGAAGTCCTTAGGATAGTTGAATCTTGTTTCATGTTCTTAATTTGTATTCCTACACTGCTTGTTAAGAAGCATCATAGTAGGACAGATTTCAATATTTGTAACTTTGTTTTCTTAGCTAGAGTTAACTAAGTATCAGTTAAGTCATTGGCTAGAGTTAGTCAAGGCTTGGAGCTTTGCAATAGAGTTATTGTAAACGTGCTTACAGTGGGTGTATTGTAAGGGTTAGGGATTAAGAGTTTAATTTCCTAGGTTGCAATAGGTTGTAATCTGAAGTTGCTCGTTTTAGTGAAGTTGAAAATACTACAGGGGTAGGTAGTGATTTTTAATCCCTTGAGCAATGAGTTTTTCACGTAAAATTACTTGCCTTATTTACTTCCTGTCATTATATGTGAAAATAGTTTAAGGACCTGGTCCCTTACACTGTTTTAGTAAACTCTAAGATTGTGAACTAGCAAAGTGTGAACCCATAGGTTCTATCACATATGATCTCAAATAATTCTAGTCTTTATCGTTCATTTCCCGCTAGTTATCACTAGTTCTTCAGATGACTTGACTTTGAAAAAAGTTTCCTTTTTTAATTGCACCAAGTACAATTATGGGTGTTTCTCTCGATATAAACAGGCTTGAAATCAAAAAGCAATATACTTTAAACTTGCCATCTCCATTACTATAAGATTAACTGAAATGGCATGCTGGAAAGTTTTAGTTACCCTGCTTGTTTTCTTTCTGGAATCCTTTCCTATACTTGTTCCAGTTGAAGCTACTAAAACTGCATCTTTACCTCTCACAAATACTACTGAATTCAAAGTGAGATGTGTTAAGAGTGAGAGGAACGCCCTATTAAGATTCAAGCAAAGTCTCACAGATCCCTCTGACCGACTGGCGTCTTGGTTTGGCAAAGAATGCTGCATCTGGAAAGGTGTTTCTTGTGACTTAAAAACTGGTAATGTCATCAGCCTTGATCTCAAAGATGCATCAGGCAATTGCTATGAGGAGAAATTGGGAAATTTGAATTCTGGCAATTCATCATGCTTGGGTGGCAAAATAAGTCCTGCTTTACTCGACTTGCAACACTTGGAGTATTTAGACCTTGGTGGTAATGACTTCCAAGGACTTCCCACTCCCACTTTCTTGGGTTCTCTTGAAAATTTACAGTATCTTAACCTCAGTTATTCATCTCTTATTGGTGTTCCTCCTTCATTAGGAAATCTATCGAGTCTACGCTATTTAGACCTTTATGCATATTCCTATCCTTATGGTACTCTTGAGAGTAGCTGGGTCAAAGATTTGAATTGGGTTTCCGGTCTATCTTCTTTGAACTACATTGATCTTTCTTTTGTGAACCTCTCTTTGGCGAAACATTGGCTTGAAGCTTTTAATAATCTGCCATCTTTAGTGTCTCTGTGTTTGCTAAACAGTAGTCTTCACTATCTCCCTGACTCCTTCGTATTCCCGAATACGACTTCTCTTTCTTATCTCTCCCTTTCACAGAATAACTTTGTTAATTCTGTGTTGCCTAAATGGTTGACTAACGCCACCACCATAAAGGTACTTTATATGGAGTCCAGCAACATTGAAGGTCCAATATCAAATGTTGAGTGGGGTAAACTCTGTAATCTGCGGGAGTTGTATCTAAAGCAGAATAAAATTAAAGGAGACATAAGTCGATTGGTGGAAGGGTTGTCCAGCTGCAGGAACACGACCCTAGAGTTCTTACGTCTTGACATAAACGCATTGACAGGGCAATTGCCAAATTCATTAGGACATTTGAAGAACTTAAGGGCTCTTGGTATTTCTTATAACCTGATATCTGGCACGATTCCAGCATCTATTAAGCAGTTGTCGGGGTTGGAGATTTTGGACTTGGGAGGGAATCAACTGAAGGGAGCCTTACCTGAGAGTATTTTTAGTTTTTCTCAATTAACTGAATTGTGGTTGACAACAAATGCTTTGGAAGGCAACCTTTCACAAAATCACTTTGCAAGACTCCATCAACTGGAAGTTTTATCCCTATCTTGTGGAAGAAGTTTTGTGGTCAACTTGAGTAATGAATGGCTTCCTCCATTTAGCCTCACAACAATCGAGCTTAGAAGTTGCAGTTTGGGTCCCAAGTTCCCGACATGGCTGAAAACTCAAAAGCAACTTGAGATTGTTATTCTCACCAATGGCTCCATTTCAGATCCTATACCTCCTTGGCTTTGGACCCTGTCCTCACAATTGCAATGGCTCGATCTAAAAAATAATCAGATTGGTGGAAATCTTCCGAGGTTAGTAAATTTTCGAACATTCCAAAGCCGGACGAAAGACATGAAAAAAAGTTACCAAAACGGTGTCGTAGTGGACTTAAGTTCCAACAGCTTACATGGCTTGTTACCTCTTTGGCCAAGTGTGACGCATTTGAATCTTGCAAATAACTTGTTTTGTGGAACTATACCCTTAAACATTGGTCATGTGATGACAAAACTCAAGGTTTTAGATCTTTCTGGAAATGAGTTTACAGGATCTATACCATATTCAATAACAAGAGTGATGCAGCTATTGCGACTGGACCTTTCAGACAATCATTTGTCTGGAAAGATCCCTGACTGGTGGTATGGATTCCAACAACTTCAGGTCATAGATTTGTCAGGGAATAATCTTTCAGGTAGTATTCCTCCTTCAATATGCTCACCACCCGCACTTTTTTGGTTGAGATTGAGTCGTAATAACCTTTCCGGAGAACTTCCAGAATCATTAAGCAACTGCAAAAGCTTGCTTACACTTGATATTGGAGAGAACAAAATCAGTGGCACCATACCTGACTGGTTCGGAAAAAGTCTATTAACTATGCAAAAGCTTAGAATGACTGGTAATATGATTGATGGACGTGTTCCACCACAACTGTGCCATCTCTCTAGTCTCCAAATTCTAGATCTTTCACATAACAACTTGACAGGTTCTATTCCTTCCTGCCTGGGAAGCTTGAGAGGTCTTAAGTCCGTGAAGTTTTACAAGTGGCTTCCGAACTACTACTTTTTCAGCTATGTTTTTACACCCAAGATGGAGTTGGTTAAGAAAGGAACAAAGATGACATACACCTTTAACTTAGATCAAGTGAATCTTATAGATCTTTCCTGCAACAATCTTAATGGTGAAATCCCAAACGAAATTACATATCTCTCAGCCTTGGGCACTCTGAATTTATCTTGGAACCAATTATCAGGAAGAATTCCAGAAGACATAGGGAGCATGCAGCAATTGGAGACACTGGACCTTTCCTCTAACCATCTCTCAGGTTCTATCCCATTGAGCATGGCTTCCATTACCTCACTGAGCCATCTAAACTTGTCACATAACAACCTTGGTGGCTCTATTCCATCAACAAACCAATTTGGAACCTTTACTGATCCTTCATGTTTCGAAGGCAATCCAGAACTTTGTGGGAAACCATTGATAACGGATTGCTCTCTACCCAGAGAAAAAGAAACGGAAAGGAAAATTGAAGATGATGATGATGATGAGCAGGAAATAAGGCAATGTTTTTTTGCGGGCGCGGGAGTGGGATTTGTTGTCATGTTTGTGGCGACATTTAGCAGCTTGATGATAAACAAGTCGTGGCGATACTGCTGCTTCCATTTCATGGAGGATGTTGGAGAAAGAATTATCAGGTGCTGTTTGGCCTTCATGACTTGCTTGAAGAGGATTTTCAGCGTCAGAAGGAATTGATTTCTGTAAGTGTTTTTAAAAGCAGGTGGATTTTCTGCTGTATTTTATTTTCTGTTGTTATTTCTGTTTGGCCTTTGCCTTGTCTCTAGAGCTTTCATTTTGTTGTAGTGAAAATATGGCAATGGCCGCGTATTAAATAAAAAGGATGAGCTTTTTGATCATCTTCCTCCCTTGGTTAAGCACTATATAAAGAGTGAAAAATAGACAAAACAGAGCTTTGATTTCTAATGGGTGCGGCTGAGCTTTTATAGAAGAAGTTCGCATACTCGTTCTAAAACATGAATGCTTTTTCAGATGCAACTCCTCCTTTAGCTCTGTGAAGTGAATCTATAAACATTGAAGGTACATCTATCAATTCAATAAACTCAAAGAATATCCGGTAAGGTTTTGGGAAAAGGGTCAGTTTTGCTTCTGAGCTATTCGAGACCCTTTGCTTCTGAACTATTCGAGACCCTTTGTTTATTTTTTGGCACAGAACTACCCTTAATCGTTAATCAAGTAGCTTAAAAAGGCCATCGTCATTAGCCAAGTAGCTCAAAAATGCCCGCTCCAGTCTCCGCTAAGCTGTTCCCGCTCCTACGAAAGAATGACACATTTTGCCCCTAAACTATTTGAAATAGGACAATTTGTCCTCCGAAAGTACTAGAGTGGTATTCTGACTATGCAACTCTTATAAAGCAGTCGCTTGATTTAGCGACTTTAACGAAATAGAAATTACTAGCCTTGTTTTGCCTATAACTAAGGTAAAGGCAGAAGTTACTCAACAAGCTATTCATTCTAAATTGCTCACATTGTTAACCACTTTCCTTAACTTCGATTGAAAATGTTAAATACTATTACCATCTATTAAGCAAAATAATAAAGGCTCCAAAAGCATAGGTTTCAGTAATAATTCCACTCAGTAAAAGTAGCTTAATGATGTTGTGTCTTTACATTTTAGTAAACACAAGTAAACTGATACCATTCAAATAAAAGAACCTCAAAATTTCTACGCCCTTTCTTTAAATAAAATAGGACTTAGGCAATCAGATAAGCTAAGAAATCTCTTAATCAGGTGTAATTCTGTTGGATGCTCTCTGCATACGAACAACGGGAAACCAATATCAATAGTTAGCAAATTATTGTTTACAGAAAACGTCTATAGTTACAACACATAGAAAAAGTTTGGAGTTTAAATTGATACTGTTCAAACTCCAGAAAAAGAGTTTGACATATGCAATTCAAATTGGAGGATAAATTCATGGAATGTCAATTTTTATTAGTTCAAGCTCCTAGAATTTTAATGAAGTTTGAGTTCCCTTTATAAGTTCGAACTTCATCAAAAGAGGTACCAATCGTGAGATAAACCTTTTTACTTTATTTCACGTACCACGTCATGGTGGAACAATTTTTATCAAGAAAATCACACGATTAGTAAGATCAGTTGCTCTAATTGCAACCCTATATACTCATAATGCAGTTCAGAATAGCATGATGATTAGGAGAACTTGGGAGATAACTGACATCTTCCTCTTAAGCTGGGAAAAGAATAATAAAGATAAAGATATGTGGTGAAATTGATATACAGGATATACGACACCAATTGACCTTTGGCCATACATCAAGTAGCGATTGTAGAAAAGGATAGATTAATAAATGATACGTTTGATCAAACAGATTCTTAATTGTTATTAGCGTTATAAATGAATAGAGGAGGAACTGAAAAAGGGAAAGAAATACAGAAAAATTTCTCCAGAAATAGTCGATTAATTTAGTTTTCTCTTCTCGGAAATTTAATCTTTAGTAAAGCATATTACCATTCTTTGCACCTTCCAATCTAATTTTTCATTGGTAGAGTCAAAACAATAGTACTAATAAACAATGCCAAAGCACAAAAAATTATTTTGAACTGGAACTCAGAAAAGCTACATAAGAATAGAACACATTAGAATGTTTACTCTCTCTTCTAAATACTCTTATATTTCAGTACTAGTTTTTACATAATTATTACTAAAAAGAAATGCGCTTGCATAGTAGAGGCCCTCACTTTTTCTTTAGCGAGTTTGACGGAATGCCACAAAAAAATATCTACTTTGGTTGGTCGTGGAATAGGGGAATAAGTAGACGCCACTTAGTCCACAAACGTGCTTGACTTCACAAAGAGCATCCTTGTTAAATTTTTAAAATATTAATTTCAAATTTCATCTACATTATTTTACTTCGGAACCTTTTTTTATGGCATTACATACTTCAATTCAAGGTACATAATGCATGGCAGAGGCATAATTAACTTTGAAGACATTTTAGGATTAATATTGTTTAGCTTCAATGTCAAACTCGGATACTTCATCTGAGTTAATAATCACTGTCATTAATCAGTATGTGTCTTTATTGGCTCCAGCTAAGGTATATTGATGATCTCAAATAATTCTAGTCTTAATCGTCCATTTCCAGCTGGTTATCACTAGTCCTACAGATGACTTGACTTTGAAAAAAGCTTCCTCTTTTAATTGCATGAAATACAATTATGGGTTGTTTCTCTCTATATCAACAGGCCAGAAAACAAAAACCAATATACCTTAAACTTGCCATCTCCATTAGTATAAGATTAACTGAAATGGCATACTGGAAAGTTTTAGTTACCCTGCTTGTTTTCATTCTTCAATCCTTTCCTATACTGGTTCCAGTTGAAGCTACTAAAACTGCATCTTTACCTCTCGCAAACACTACTGAAGTCAAAGTGAGATGTGTTAAGGGGGAGAGGAAAGCTCTATTAAGATTTAAGCAAAGTCTCACAGACCCGTCTGATCGACTGGCTTCTTGGATTGGCAAAGAATGCTGCACGTGGGAAGGTGTTTACTGTGACATCCAAACTGGTTATGTCATCAGCCTTGATCTCAATGACAGATCAGACAATTGTTATGGGAAGAAATGGGGAGATTTGATTCCAGGCAATTCAACATGCTTGGGTGGCAAGATAAGTCCTGCTTTACTTGACTTGCAACATTTAGAGTATTTAGACCTTGGTGGCAATGACTTCCAAGGACTTGCCACTCCCAATTTCTTGGGTTCTCTTGAAAAATTACAGTACCTTAACCTCAGTCTTTCATCTCTTGTTGGTATTCCTCCTTCATTTGGAAATCTATCCAATTTACGTTATTTAGACCTTAATCAATATTCCTTTCCTCACCATACTGCTGAGAGTAGCTGGGTCAAAGATTTGAATTGGGTTTCCAGTCTGTCTTCTTTGAAGTATGTTGATCTTTCTTTTGTGGACCTTTCTTTAGCAACAAATTGGCTTGAGGCTTTTAATAAGCTGCCATCTTTAGTGACTCTGATTTTGGTAAACAGTAGTCTTCACTATCTCCCTTATTCCTTCCCCAACTGGAATATGACAAACCTTTCTCATCTCGACCTTTCAGGGAATAACTTTGTTGATTCTGTTCTGCCTAAATGGTTGTCTAATGCCACCACCCTTGAGACACTTGATATAGGAATCACCAACATTGAAGGTCCAATATCAAATGTTGAGTGGGGTAAACTCTGTATTTTGCAGGTGTTATATCTATCGCACAATAAAATTAGTGGAGACATAAGTCAAGTGGTGGAAGGGTTGTCCAGCTGCAGCAACACGACCCTATTGTACTTAGGTCTATGCGATAACCAGTTGACAGGGCAATTGCCAAACTCATTAGGACATTTGAAGAAATTAAGGATCTTTGCTATTTGTTTTAACCCAATATCTAGCACGATTCCAACAACTATTGAGCATCTATCAGGCTTGGAAGTTTTGGACTTGGGACATAATCAACTTAAGGGAGCATTACCTGAGAGTATTTTTAATTTTTCTGAATTAACCGAGTTGCGGCTGACAACAAATGCTTTGGAAGGCAACCTTTCACAAAATCACTTTGCAAGACTCCATCAACTGAAAAAGTTATCCCTATCTTGTGGAAAAAGTTTTGCAGTCAACTTGACCAATGATTGGGTTCCTCCATTTAGCCTCATAGAGATTGAGCTTAGAAGTTGCAGTTTGGGTCCCAACTTCCCAACATGGCTTGAAACTCAAAAGCAACTTGAGGTTGTTATTCTCTCCAGTGACTCCATTTCAGATCCAATACCTCCTTGGCTTTGGAATCTGTGCTCACAACTGCAGTATCTCGATCTATCAGATAACCAGATTGGTGGAAGTCTTCCGAGGTTAGTAAGTTTTAAATCATATTATTCAAGCTGGACAGTGGACTTCTATTCTAGTTACAAATATGGTGTCGTGGTGGACTTAAGTTCCAACCACTTCAATGGTTTGTTACCTCTTTGGCCTGATGTGACACATATGAATCTTGCAAACAACCTGTTTTCAGGATCTATTCCCATAAATATTGGTCATGTGATGACAAAACTCCAAGTTTTAGATCTTTCTGGAAATGCTTTTACCGGATCTATACCATATTCAATAACAAAGGTAAAGAAACTTTTGAGATTGGACATTTCAGACAATCATTTGTCCGGAAAGCTCCCTGATTGGTGGTATGAATTGCAACAACTTCATGTCATAGATCTTTCGGGGAATAATCTTTCAGGTGGTATTCCTCCTTCAGTGTGTTCACCACCCTCACTTTTTTGGTTAAGATTGAGTCGCAACAACCTTTTTGGAGAACTTCCAAAATCATTGAGGAATTGCAAAAGCTTGCTTACACTTGATATTGGAGAGAACAAAATCAATGGCACCATACCCGTGTGGTTCGGAGAAAGTCTCTTATCTCTGCAAAAGCTTAGAATGACGGGTAACATGATTGATGGACGTATTCCACCACAACTATGCCAACTTTCTAGCCTCCAAATTCTTGATCTTTCACATAACCATTTGGAAGGTTCTATTCCTTCCTGCCTGGGAAGTTTGAGAGCTTTTAAGTCCGTAAAATTTTACAAGTGGCTTCCTAATTACTACCGTTTCAGCTATGTCTTTACACCCAAGATGGAGTTGGTTAAGAAAGGAACAAAAATGACATACACCTTCACCTTAGATCAAGTGAATCTTATTGATCTTTCCTGCAACAGCCTTCACGGAGAAATCCCGACTGAGATTATTAATCTCTCAGCCTTAGGCACTCTGAATCTATCTTGGAACCAATTATCAGGAAGAATTCCAAAGGACATAGGGAGCATGCAGCTATTGGAGACACTAGACCTTTCCTCTAACCATCTCTCAGGTTCTATCCCATTGAGCATGTCATCCATCACTTCATTGAGCCATCTTAACTTGTCACATAACAACCTTAGTGGCCCTATCCCATCAACAAACCAATTCGGAACCTTTACTGATCCTTCATGTTTCGAAGGCAATCCGGAACTTTGTGGGAAACCATTGCTAACGGATTGCTCTCTAGCCAGAGAAAAGGAAACGGAAAGGAAAATTGAAGATGATGACGATGATGATGAGCAGGAGATAAGGCAATGTTTTTTTGTGGGCGCGGGAGTTGGATTTGTTGTCATGTTTGTGGCGACATTTAGCAGCTTGATGATAGACAAGTCGTGGAGATACTGCTGCTTCCATTTCATGGAGGAAGTTGGAGAAAGAGTTATCAGTTGCTGTTTGGGTTTCATCGCTTGCTTGAATAGGATTTTTACAGTGAGAAGGAATTTATTTCTATAGTGTTATTTAAATCAGGTTCAATTTCTGTTTTATTTTTAGCTTTTCTTGTTCTTCTGTTTGGTGTTTGTATTGTCTCTAGAACTTTGATTTTGTTGTAGTGAAGATATAGCAATGGCTAAGTATAAAATAAAAAGGAAGAGCTTCGTTATTATGTTCCTCCCTTGATTAAGCACTATATAAAGAGAGAAAACTTTAAATTACAAAAGAAGTTCGCATACCCGTTCTGAAAGATGAATCTATAAACTTCGAATGTACATCTACCAGAGCAAAAACTCTCATTGAATATCCGGGTAGATTTTTGGAAAAAGGACTATTCGAGACCCTCGGGTTCATTTAAGGCACAGAACTACCCTTAATCATTAATCAAGTAGCTGTAAAATGCCATCGCCAAAACGCCCTTCCAGTCTACAGTTCCGCTCGTACGAAGAATAACAAATATTGCCCCTTAACTATTTGAAATAGGATAAATTTGTCCTCCAAAAGTACTAGAGTGGTAACTTGACTATGCAACTCTTACAATGCAGATGCTTGATTTAGCAACTTTAATGAAATAGAAATTACTAGCCTTGCTTTGCCTATAATTAAGGCATAAGAAGAAGTTACTCAATAAGCTATTCATTCTAAATGGCTCCAATTGTTAACCGCTTTTCTTAACTTCGTTTGAACAAGCTAATTACCATTACCATCTATTAAGCAATTAGTAAAGGCTCCAGAGGCATAGGTTTCAGTAATAATTCCAATCAGTAGAAGTAGCTTAATGATGTGGTGTCTTTACATTTTAGTAAACAAGTTAAGCGATACCATTCAAATAAAAGAAGCTCAAAATTTCTGCGACCTTTCTTTAAATAAAATAGGATTTAGGCAACTAGATAAGCTAAGAAATCTCTTAATCAGGTGTAATTCTGTTGGATACTTTCTGCATACGAATAACAGGGACCAATATCAATAGTTAGCAAATTATTGTTTACAGAAAAACGTCTATAGTTACGACACATAGATCTTATTACCAGCTGAACTAAATGAAACACTTCAAAGAAGATTGAAGATACTGCACCTTTGCGGTCACGCATAGGGTTGCTACAAGTTATCGCCTGGGAATCATTACTTCTTCCGGTTAGCTTATTTGTATGAAGCTTTCGCCAATCAATTTGTTTATACTACAGCTTGTATACACTCAGTCAGGGAAACACTTGTAGCTCATCTCTTAGGGTAAGAAGCTTCTAACACCCAAGCTGACATGATCATGGTTATTCAGAAGTCGACGTGCTGTTTCTGACTTCCAGAAAGCCCTTCTGAAGATGTCATTTCCTCACTTGGGAGACCCATAGCGCTATTCCTGCAGCGAACCAACTCTTGAAATGATAAGCTATAAGTTGAGACTTATCGTACATTAATTCTAGGCCTCCTATGTCTTTCCTCGTCTAAGTAACTATCTGATCGATCACCATAATTACTATTTCTTCCTCGTTGCTGTTTATAAGATGACTCTTCACGTCCACGGCTTCTATAATCGTTATATCCATTATCTTGGCCTCTTCTGCTGCTTCCGCGTGAGTCTCTGGCAGTTCTCATGTTATCCTTAAAAGAGGTTCTTTTATCTCTTGTCCTATCACCACGACCTTCATATGAGTCCCATCTGCCATTTTGACCTGCCTTACCACCTCTTTGTTTATTTTTGTGAAATGACCTGCCATTGTTGTTCTCCAAGTCGGAGAAGGGCTCATCTTCACTAGAGGACCCGCTTCTCCTTCCAAAATCCCTTCTTGATCCCCGTTTATTCCCTTTAGTCTGTTGACTTCTGAAATCCTCCCCATCGGAGTCAGAGCTGAGGCCATAATTGTCATCTGAGTCAAAACTCGTGGCACCTTTGTTCCTAGATCTTGGTTTAGAATAAGAAACCTGACTAGATTTCATGTTAGTTTTAATTGGAAGGTCGTCATCTGTGTCAAAATCCACTTCAGCATCCTCAGAACCACGAAAAGCCCCTTTCTGATGCCTTGGTCTAAAATCTGCATCACTTGCAAGGGAACTGTTCCTTCTACCAACAGGCAAAGTGTCATCAACATTATCAATATCTTCAGAATCCGAGTTGACCTCAATATCCGAGAAATCTATTCTAGAACTTCTGTTTGCTCCACTACTGTCTATCTCATAGCTGTCAACATCATCTTCTTCATCATCAAAATCGTTAAATCCTACCCCTGGTTTCCCAGGTGCAGGGTATTCAGTTTCGTAACCTTTTGAAGGCCTGCTGCTCTTGTAGAAACCATCTTCATTGCTCCTAGAGGTATCTCTTTGTTCTTGCCTATCTAAGGGAAAACCTTCATCCCGTTTCTGAGAATCTGCATTCTCGAAGGCAGCAACGTCCGCACCATCTGATTCATCATCATCAAAATCAAAATTCCATGCATTAGAAACATCCTGGCGGCGAGATATTTTATCCATGTGTGTCCTGGGTCCTTGTTGCCTTCCCTGCTGTTGAGCGACCATATAGTCATCAGGTGGGCGCTTGCATTCACAATGAAAACATACCACATTTCTTCTATAGTTCAAGAAATTACACCTGCCAATTCATAAAAGGAAATAATTGTTTTTGTCATTGCCACAAAAAGGGTAAATCAATATATAAACGAGTATGTAAACGAGTGTACAAGTTTAACAGGGCATTCATCCAATCATAAACAGAATTTGCAGCTTGTTCTAGGCACAATGGAGAATAATGATTGGACATTGAAGAGAAGACAGAAAAGTTGCTTCTTAATTGTCCTCCCCATCTAGATGAACTTGTTAAACTTGCCACTGCTACTAGATTCAAGCCTCAACCTAGGCATCTATTCCGGCGCTTAAATACATACAGCAAAAATAAACACTATTTCCTGGCTAATTTAACGTTTTGCTTCAGAATCAACAATTTACTCATGTCAGCAGAAAAATAGAAAGACTTGATAAGAAAAGGCAGGTAGAGGACATACTGGGGACATTCCCACTCTCCTGGAAGCAGCTGTCTCTTCGGCCGGTTGGCATCACATTGTAAGCATATGGTATTCTTCGCGAAATTCATGAAGTCACACCTGACAGTGTAACTTGTAGTTAGCAATGTTTCAACTCTAAATTTGACAAATTATGTTCAATTTATTTTCTCAGCCGACCCTCTAAGTTCATAAGTCATAACAACCTAAATACAAGTCAACAGACATAAGGGTCAAGAGTGAACTAAGAAAGATGATAGACAATTTATCACCATGCAATTCACCCTAATCAAGGTGAAGCCTTGCTTTGTGCTGGCTATATTAACCGGTCACAGCAGACCTTTCAGGGCCATCCAAAGGAAAAAAGTTGACCAAGTCGAAGCACATCATGCCATATAATGCTTTACAGATGTCCATTGGGACTGCTTTCTAAACAATGACATTTGTACAGCATAGATGTCCAAATAAAGTTTTAAAATGGATCAGGAAATACAACTTGATAATATTGAAAACCCTTTTATGGATTTCCAAAGAAGTATGATAGCAGACTTGGTGCAGAAGAAAAGAAATGAAACCTACTTTGGACACAGCCAATCTCCTTTTTTCATCTCAATGTCGTCACGTCCTACTCGTTTTCTCGGAGGGGGAGGTGGCTGCTTCACCTTCGGAGGTGGTTTTTTAAAAACTGGAGGTGGAAGATTTGGATCTATTGGAACAGCACTCAACTTGACTACTTCGTGAAGCAATTTACGTACAACAGTCTTTACAGATTTCTTCTTCATAAGGCTCTCATTAGCAACTGATCCATCAATTGCATCGAAACCATAAGTCAATAGGACACGCATGACATCCATTGTCCTTGCTTCATCCTCCTTATTGGTAAGTAAATATGCCCTTTCACAAGAACTCCTTAAATTGCAAGAACTGCAAACCTGATACAATCATGCCATACCTTGGATTGGTTATTGAATAATAAAGATAGCGAATGCCCAGATCCATAGTATACTCAAAAAATCATGTCATCATAGTGAATATTCACTATAAAAAAGGACAACGTTCATCTCTTTACCCTGGCTCATGCCATGTTATGCCTAATGAAGTGGTTATCTTCAGATGCTTAACAGATGCAATTTCAAGCACTCCAAGTCCAAGACAAACGTTACCAACAATTCAGCTAATCTGAGACCATCTTCATATGTGACTCAAGTGAAGAACTTGATTTTTCTTAACAGACCTTAAGCTAATATATTGTGGAATTGAGTAGCCGCCTCATATAAAAGCATAATCTGCTACAAAAATGAACAATTTTATTTAGTTAATAGAGAGCCTTCGGTGAAACAGAAATGACCTTGCATATTTGAGGAATAATCTTTTGTTTCTAGTTCATTTTGGTGCACCCATGGGATTCCTATTGTATAGAAGATTCGGTGCTTCTTAAGAACCATTTTTAATGTAGGCTCTCAACATTTTGGTACACAGAATATTCCCATATTAATAAAGTTAATTACTTTTGAAAAAAATAAATCCCTCTCGTGTACGAGTAAATTCTTTTACATGGGCCAAGAATATGGAGATGTATTGATGGAGGAAGGCAAAGAGACTCATATTCAAGACTATGCTACCATAATAGTACCATTTAAGAACACTACTGATTAGTAAGTTATGTCCTTAACACATATACTTTTTTCATGTATATTACCACTCCATAGGTTGTTTAGATAGTAATAAACGTGCCAACTGGAGCCTACTGCTTTCTAAGAAGTAAGAACTATAATAGAAAAACATTCTATATCAAAATCTTGTGCTGCTAAGTTTAAAGTTTATCACTTTCTGAAAGAAAACTTCAAGAATATAAATTGATCCCAAACAAGAAGTAAATACAAGAAGTGGGAATGAAGAATCCATATTTCCATAAGGAATCAATAACAGAACTTGTGATAAGGCATGCAATATATATTTACAACAAAGAATCCAAACTTACATCTCCTTCATCCAGATGGACGTGTTTCCTCAATAACTTGGAAGAAAAAACCACCTTCTTGTCTGTACTAGCGCATCCATAACCAACCAAAATTTGGAGATCCTGTCTCGACAATGACCTGAAATAAATTAATCACTCTATGTATCAAGAGTTATTGTTTGTCAATAGAATATCGTGGCACTCTTTAATTGTCCTTTAACAAACAGCTAGAGCATAGAGCCCTAGTTCGGAGGAATCTCACCTCAATTCCTTCCAAGTTCAACCGTAGGGAGGGGCAGACAAAAGGTGATGGTAATCAAAAAAAGAGAACTAAGGCTTCCTTTTGGACAATAAGAAAAAAATCCACTTCAGTTAATTACCGTATCAATGCTTTTGAAAGAACAGTGAAAACTCACTGTGGGATCACTTTGGTGGCGGCCTAACCTCCAGCATGTAACGTATCGGTTCCCCATCAGGTAATCCCCTCCACCATCCCCTCCCCCCCCCACCCAACTATGTTTAATTAAAAATGAAAAAAAGAAAAGGAACAGTGGAAACTGCACAAGTTAATGAACTACACTCTCAGGATCTCATTCATCTATCAAAACTTTAGAAGTACTTCTCACAATATAGTCATACAAGAAGAAAGCAAGAACTCCCCAATAGTGAAGTCAATTAAGTTACTAAAATAACTACCTAAGGTAAACTTGAATTAAGGGGGAAAAAATGAAAACCATCATTTCTCAGCATCACAACTAGGCAAGTTAAATGGCTTAGCAATAAGTACGATGCAGCTCAATAGAATTCATCTGATTGCTAAAAGTTCAATCCAAGCAAGCAAAATGGGAACAATAAACTACCAAAAAACTCGTTCTTTACAGACCTTAATATATCGAAACGATCTTTGCCAAAATTGAGAATAGCAGTCTGAACAGTCTTCCAATCCCTAGTAAAATCAAAACCCTCATCTTCAGCTACGTCAGCTACATTAAACCCCAAATCCTCAATCATTTTATCCTCATCTTTTCTCTTATGATCAAAGTAATTCTGCTGAACCAATCGCTCCATTAACTCGATCCACTCGGGCCATGGATGCACCAATTCCACCTTTTTACTCATCAACCCACCACCATCACCATCACCATCACCAACAACAAACCCATCATTCTTTCTTGATTCTAACTCCATTTCAGATGACCCCACATCAGAAAACCCATTCTTTCTTGATTCCAACTCCATTTGTGAGGACCCCACATCAGAAAAACCTGTTCTTGAACCAACAGGGTCTTGATTTTGGGCTTTCTTGGATTCACGCCAGGCCCGAATACGTTGAAGGGTTTGGTCTTTTTCGGCTTGTTCTTTTTCAATGGCGTCGATTTGATCGAATACGAAACTCATACGAGCTGATAAAGAAGAAGGTTTAGAGGGTGTGGTGGTGTTTGGGGTAGCATCTGAAGGTGAAAAGGAAGAGAAGGTTTTCGTTAAAAGATAGAGTTTTGGTTTAACGGAAGATAAGCGTCTGAGGAGAAGAAGAGAAAGAACCATTTTTGTTTGGATTGGGAGGATGGAAAATTGTTAAACCCTCACTGCCATTGGAAGAGGAGAGAAACCTTAAACCCTTGCAAGTGAACAGCATTAAAGAAAAAAAAAATGTATCTCTTAAAATTACTACTCCCTCCCAATTTATTTGTGGCATCATTTGACTAAATTAGAAGTTTAAAAGAAAAGGAAAAAAAGAGAGGAATTTTTTTGAAATTTGTGGTTGAAAAGCTAAAAAGAAAAGTGTCACGTAAATTGAGATAGAAAAAATGTTACTTATAATCATGATGGGTTGATGTGATTCTTTACAAAATCTTCAAATGCAAAAACAAATGAAAATTATAGGGCAATTTGCAGGATTGCCTTTCGCTGGGGTGGTCTTTAATTTTTACCCCTCAAAATGGTGGTCTTTAAATTCTGCCCTTCAGCAGAAATTTTGCCTTAAGGTAAGATTTTGCTGGGCAGATTTGCAAAGTCTTTTTTTTTAATTGAGCTGGAGTTCGAACCCACAACCTTGGGGTGTTAGGCGAGGGGTAAAATTTAAAGACCACCAATTTGAAGGATAAAAATTAAAGACCACCCCAAATAAAGGGCAATCCGCGGAAAAAAGAAAAGAAAATTATAGAGCATTAACCTTTCAAAAAATCAGTATAAAAATATGTTATCACTAAAATTATAGAGGGAATTTTAGAAATTGTTATCATTATAGCGTCATGTATTCACGCAATTAAACTGATGAATGTCTTATAAATATGATTTTATCTTAAAAGGAAACTTTTCTAGAGATTGTTTCTCACCAAATAATTAAACATAGGGGTATTTATTCCTTTGCTTTCAAAATAAAAAAGTAATATAATGTTTTATTTGTTGGTACTAGAAAATATAAGTATTTTCTTCTTTTGTTTTTGTTAAAGATGACCGTGTTTTGAGTTTCAAAGCCCCTTTAAATTTGAACAAATTACGCTACTACCTTGCCATCGGGGTTCCAACTACATGCTCGAGTAATATTATCCGATGATAATCATATGATGAAGCGGAATGGGATTTTGAAACATCAATTTGCCATCACGCAAGAACTCTTCGATATGATTTATACTCCCACAAAAAGACTTAGCATCACACGAGAACAATTTTATTTTTTAAAAAATAAAATAAAATATTTCTTTACAACATTTGGATTACACATTCCATAATACGAAAATCAGATACGTATACAAGGGTTAATTTAATTTATAGGACTATTGGAAGATCTACTAAGAAAATATATGTATATTTACAAAAGATTCACAGAATGTGGTACAACATATGTATAGACATTGTTCTTTAGATATCTAAATGCCCTTCCACACTTCATCTTTGACGCAGAAGAGGCATTAGTTAGAACCATTCCACCATACACCTGGGATAAAAACCTGCTTCGGTAGTTACAGCAGAGAGAGATCGCAGTTCTTTCTGGATTTTCCTCCTTTCGTAGAAAACAGAGCATGCGAGAGATATGCATTTCACCCCACTTTCTACGAGCCAATCTCCTCCTCCACAGTGCCGACATATCTAGAAGGATGTGATAATCATAAGCATACATATCGGAAATAACATGCTATTAAGTGTAAAAAGAAATTGGAATATCTACGATGCAGCAAAAGTGTATGTGCCAAGGGGGAAATTTCCCACAAAAACAGTGTTCTGTTTAGTGGATCAGTCATTGTTCTATTGATAGGTATATAAAGGAAGAAAGGAGAAGCTCAATTAGCAGGTAGGGGAGAAGAAGAAAGGATCATTATCAATCCAGATTTTGCGGAGCCATGCATTTGTGCTAAACCAACATCTAGCAATATCAATTTTATAACAAAGAAGATAAACATAGACGAGTTAAAATACTCACAGCAGCAAGGTGTTGGATGTTTCTTTCCAATACTGCAGTTCTTCCTGTTAATGCAGCAGCAACTACAGCTTCATTTCTGGAACAATTTTGACAGACGTAACTAGATGCCTGGATCAGCTCACCGCATAGGATACAATGTTTTGACAGATAGTAATAATCAATTCTAGTTCTGTGTGCATTTGCAGCAAATGTGTGACGTTTACCAGCAGCCTCCCGCTCTGGACGAGGCATATCTGAAAACCACTGATTCAAGTCAGCTCGAACGAGCCCGAATACTCGTTGCAGAGCTGGGATTATCTGTTTCTTGATGTAATATATGTCATTTAACCTGTACGGTGAATCAAGTGAAAGCACATCCAAGGGATCTACCACGACATCAGCCAGCCTGGCACCAGGTTCACCGTGGACCACAACATAAGGCACTCGCTCTGCATACCGAGGTTCTGCCCTAGGGTCGACCCTCATTGCTTTAGTGGCAACAATTGCTGCTGGTGGAAGTGAAGAAGCCTGTGCAGAATAGGTGCCTAAGCGTACCTCTTTTGCAAAGACAAAATCCTGAAGAGATACTCTGCCTGATATAATCTTTTTCCACTGACGCACCAAGTAGGATTTCACCTGTGCACAAATAAAAAAGAACTTTTAAAAGAATTAAAAGATACTACATAGTTTGGAATTCCCATGAACGTACACATCAATTTGATGGCATCGACAATAACTGTTTCAAGCCGAACAGAGTATCTAGTAGTTTACTAATTTAACTGGCTTGAGCTATTGTAATACTTCCTCGCAATGATGTTCTAGAGCTTCCAAACTTAGATTCACAAACAGCATTCACCATACAGATAAGTAAGATCAGCTACATCCAAATCCAAACTAGTTGGGTCCATAATACAAATCATCCCCGATTGGAAAAGGTGCATGCAGGTAAGCGATGTTCATCTGGAGGACTCTATAAATTGCTTCCAAAGGAATTTCCTTCAAGACTTAACAATCCATGTAAGTTACACTCCATGCTCTAGAAGGCTAAAGGAGCATAATGCTATGGTTAGGATGAGAGATTTATAGGAATTGAGGATAAATATTCGGCGAACACATCACATGCATATACACATACCAAAAAGACTGCTTAATCTTGAATACCGTCTGGTTCTAGCCAAGATTAGATAGAAATCAGTCATATCAGTATAAAATAACTGTTGATACATCAGCTCAAGACTTATTTTGCCTATCAATATTGTGATAATGCAATTTACTAGTCGGGAAATTTTCCCTGCTTAGACAGGCCTCGTGCAAAGAAGATGGTTTGTAAAATGCCTGAGAAATGTGTACGATCATGCATAGAGAGACATGTCCTGACATGGCAGAACTCGCTATAGAGCCCACAGCACTACTCAAGCATGTTCTAACTTTGTCAGTTTAAATATTCAATGAATTTAATAACACTAAAGGAAGCCACATAGGTCCGTGCATATGAAAATTACCTTCTCAATATCCTTATATTCAAAAAAGACTCTTAAAGAGCGCTCCATTATCTTGGACACAGCCGCACATGTATCTCTTCGTACTGTCTCAATACCTTTAGCATCAAACACTGGTTTGCTTTGGTCAAGGTTCTCGTAACTATAACCAACATATCGTTTCTTAGTAAGGAGGAAGCATGAATGGTAAACCTTTTCCATCTTTAAAGTGACTGGATTCGGATTCATTGCAGTTACTTCTGATGCAATTTCATGACCAATTCGAAAAGCTTCTTCAACAGACCGTCCTTCGAGGAGTACAAACATGCTGCGAAAACAAAAGCTTGGATTAAACTTGAAGAATGAGAACAACACAATACTGGGCGAAATGAACTCTAAATTATCAAAGGCAATACATCAAGTCTAATGAATGAATCCATGGTTTTTCCATTTTTAATGGTACAGTATTTGGGTTCATTACAGGTGCAACTCTGTGGCATGGTTGTAAGCTTGTTTATCATGTGTCCTTTGAGGAGAAAAGACAAGCTACAAAGACAAATGAAATACCTACACTAACAAAGCTCTAAATGCTTCATATTGCAAAAAATAAACTACATTTGATTTGACCAACGAATCAGCAAAAGCTGGTTTCTGAACTTCTAGTCAAACATCTCTCTGTGATTCCATCTCCCAAATGAGTCACCGACAAATCAGATGTTTCTAACCTCAGAAATATCTCATATAATGCAGTCAAAACATGCTATTGAGAACTTCATTTTGTATTAAACAGGACACTTCAAAAACTAGTTGATGGCCAACGATTAACCACCACTTTCCAGTAGCATTCACAGACAAGATCAGATGATTGTAGAAACGAGAAATATCTCATACGATGCAATCAAAACATGCTAGTGAGAACTTGATTATGTTCCCACATAGACATTTTAAAAATACTGGCAGTCCTAGCTTAGTTACCAATTCCACTACCATTCCTTATCTTCTTCTTCTTTTTTTTTTTTTTTGACAAGGTAAGGTAATTCCACTACCATTCCTTATCCATCATATCTTGCTGCTATTACTGCTTATTATTACTGTTTATTATTCCCGATGCTTTTTCATCTCTCTTTGAGCCATGGGTCTATCGGAAACAGCCTCTCTACCCGTCAAAAGGTTGAGGTAAGGTCTGCGTACACTCTACCCTCCCCAAACCCCACCTGTGGGATTATACTGGGCGTGTTGTTGTTGTTGTTGTTGTTCCTTATCCATCATAAGCATGTGAGATATTACAGATCACACTGTCCCAGCACAGTCAAGACACACAAAGCGCAAAGTCGGAAGCCACAGAAGACGGAGAGAAACAAGAGGAGCTTGAAAATAAATTATTATACTTTATACTAGACTGATTGGACAAAAAAGAATCTTCAACTCCAATAAGTGCATGTGCATGAATAAACTCATTTCATATAAATCCATGTTTCAATAAAACTAGATGGTTCTTAATTATTTTCCACTACATTACACCTCCTTGCTATTTCATGTAACTCAAACAACGTGGCATTTCAAGATCAATGCAAGCATTAGATATTGATTACTACTTGTTGAGATTTTAAAACCTGGCAAGCATTTCAATTAGATAGTCAGCATAAACTAATACCTGTCCGTATCACCATAAATAACTTTAGCGTTCCACCTATCATTTGTGTTAACAAATGAAATTGCATTTTCCAATGTTCTGCGGGCACACTGGACAATACTGTCAGCGAGCTCAGCACAGGGCATGCGTCCACTAAATCCAGCAGCTGTATACCCATAGGTCACATTTGCTATTAGCTTCAAAGCTAGTTGCCTCGCATTGAATATCCGGTGAAGAACTTGCTGTCCAGGAGCCAATTTCTTCATTGCTGTTTTAACCATAATTCTAGTATCTAAAATTTCTTCCAACAAGCGAGGTAATACCCCCTTCCGGACCCTAGGGGGTACATACATAACACCATTTGGAGTGAGCAGCATTTCATCCTTTAAATTATGCATCACCATTTTATCAGGTGAATATGAACTAACACCGAGGATATTAGCTTTCGCAGCAGTAACTTTACCAAGGCAAGTACAGAAGCAGAGGTTATATGCAATTATCATGGATGGATAAAGTGACTGAAAATCCAAGACGACAACAGGGTCTGCATAGAATCCAGATTTTGGTTCCATGACAAGGGGTATACATTCCATGGCAGGTTGAGAAGCAACTTGTTGGCTTCCAGGAGAAATGGCAACATAATTTTGTGCATGAGCCAGCCTCAGGAACATTGATTCAACACGGTACTGTGATCCCCGAGAAAGAACTGAAAAAAAGTCAATGCCAAAAATCCGTGCAAGCTCTGATGTTCGATTTACCACATCAAGATTATTCATGATCTGAAGGTTCAGCTTTGCTCTCTCAAGAACGTATTCTATACATCTGTATCTTGCACGTCCAGGACCACTTAAAAACCAATTTGTCAACACCTTGTTAGGAATTAATGGAAATTTCCGTCTCAGCACTGCTTCAGCCACGGCCTCAAGTGTGTACAAGTTCAACTTCACTTCACCACGCATCAGCCGCCAAATGTTAAGAACAATTCTACCCCCTACATGGACGCCACTGGCGTGAGTTCGGCCCCATTCATCATCAATTATTGCAGCATCTTCATGAAACATTGGGTCAGCAGCAACACCTTCAGAAAAACTATGACTTATTTTTCCTCCTTCAGAGTCTCTTGAAGCTACATTGGAGTCAGATGGAGTGCGAGATATTTTGTTAAGCAAACCAATGCCAAGGTATGCAGCCCGTTCAGCAAGAAAACCAAGGGAACCACCTTGAATATCCCAGCCCATAAATATGTCTGGATCAAAAGAATTAATCATCTTTATGAAATGAACAAATAATTGCCATTCTTCAGAGAAAGTTAATACTTTACATTCAGATACTCCATCAAGGTCCTTTTGAACAGATTCACCATTGCAATGTACAAGTACATGAGTATTAGATATAAGATCATCATCTTCCTGAAAAACGAGAACAACAAGTCTTACGGCATCAAATCGAGGATCAGGTCTCAGATCACCCCTGGATTCTGCTTGGACCTCTATGCTCAATATTGTTAACTGCTGTCCACAACCAATACTAGCCGGGTCTCGAAAGCCAGTTTGACTTAAGGGAGTTAGCCTTGATTTTCTATCAGGACCGGATATCTGGGAGAGATCTTGAGAGCCACGCATTGATGGTTCACATTTCAAAATGATCTCTTCATCTTGTTGTTTTATTCTTGCATCAGGGAGAACAGGAATGATTCGTACACTATCCCTTTCCTGATAATTTTCTTTAGCTTGAAGTTCATTTGGATTAGGTTCTGAAGCAGACACAGAATCCATCAAAGGCTGATCTCTAGAGGTGGATTGAGAACCCTGTGATTCTGCTACGTTATCAGAGCAACCCTTTGTTGACAGGTACGCCGGTGGGCCTGAAACTTCATTCATTTTAGAAGAACCTATGGAATCAAGTGACAGCCATCGTCGAACACATTCACTTCGTGGTGGTGAATATACAGGAGTCAACATGTATAAATAAGACCCATCATTTTGATAGTGAACGGGTACACCCAACACATTTTCTTGACAATGAACGTAGTTGCTTGTTCCACAATTAGTATTGCAAATCTTTTCTCCTACTAGGCAATTCCCCTCAAAGAAAGGGGGACATTCATCTAAACGTCTATCCTGAGCACATGTCCTTGTTTTATTTTTCTTGTTCACCATATGGTAACTAGAGGCACCACATGCAGACTCAGCATTGCGTCGAGGTTCATCTGTGAACTCCACCTTAGGAGGTTTCTTGATGGAGGTCATGCCTATAAGTTCCTCAACTTCACCAGATACACCAGTTACTGTAGATATTGAACGACTAGGACCAACATGAGATTGACTTAAACCTACAACATTCTTTTGCAGCAATTTCCCACAACCAGTAAATCTATCTTCAGTTTCAGATGTGAACCGAGAATATGGAGGAAATATAGAAGTACAAAGATCAGGATCTGAAATTTTAGTACATTTCACGCAGCTGTCAACTTTTTCACGACTACAGCATCCACAGCTTCCCATGTAAATGGTAGACTTTTTATTCTCAACATTAGGAAGCTGGGATAGAACTTTAATCCCTTGTGATGTCGATGCACCACTCATTCCATAATTCTGCGAACTTGAAGATGCACTGACAACCTCAATGTCAGGTCCTTCAGAAGAAAGAAATGCTCCATCTTTTGATGCATTTGCCAGCAGAGAGCTGGATGAAAGTCGCAACTTACTATATGAAGGGCAATTTAATTTGTCAGCTTTGATGTCATCAGGCTCAGCCTGCATCTGAAGTGCAAGACATGAGCTCCTCTCATGACATTCTCTTGGTTGATCCGTGATTGCTGATCGATATATCAAGGAATCAAGAGGCATTTTCTCTTTCTCATCATGACTAGATTCTGAATAAAGAAAAGAATCTTCTTTTCCTTTTGAACCAAGTTGTAACTTTTTTACCTGATTCCCATATTCAGGAGGCTCAGCCTGATAGGATCTTTTTACCCTCATTAAATCACGTGTAGAGCATTCAACTATCATACTAGATTCCACATCACAATTAGCAGATTCATTCAAACTTCTCGTTAGAAAATTGGGGTATTTGTTAAAACTCATGTGGGAAGAAGTTCCTCTGCTATCTCTTTCGTCACAAATGTGACTGCTAGGTGTGTTAACTGGATTTGGATGTGAATCACTTAGATTCTGAGCCAAATCAATGGGTAAAGAGCACCATCCTGGTTTTCTCTTTTTGTGGTTATTGCTGGTAGCTAAAGTAGCCTTATTCCAAGAATCTGCTTGGGAAGATGTCCCGAGCTTTTTATGTGTTTCAGATGACTCATTAACAAACGAAAAGGGGTTTGGATCATCATTGGAGCCATCGAGCTGAGGAATCATCATACTTGATGAACTTCTGCATGAATGATCATTGCTGATGGACTGAGAAGTCTTCCTCTCAAATTCTTCAAAATAACAATCGTGAACAGAATCAAGAATGTCCTCACACTCTTTCTGAGATTCATTCTCATAGGCTACATTTGCCTTCTCCAACACCGTATCAATAGTTGTTGCTGGCATTAAAGGGCTCCAAATGGTTTCCCGAGCAAGGTCATCATCGGAGTTTATGTCTTCTGCAGCTTGAGAAGATGCAAGCCAATTTAGAAGTCTTAAGGCGTCCTGATCTGAAGCCTAAATTACAAACAATATGAATCAGATATGGATTCTGGAAAATTAAGAATTGGCTACTTGGAAGACTAAAGAAATGTAAAGCAAAAAAAAAAAAAAAAATGCGCAGGATGTCCAACCAGAGATCACATCTAAGCAAAGCTTGAGCCCTAGTAAACAAAGTAACAGCATCTGAAACAAAAGTCATGTTGCACAGAGTGAGCGAGTCGACAACCAGGGGCCTAATTTACCTTCACATCCTGTGAGGGTACCACGGAAACAGTTGCTTCCAATTGATCAGCTAACAATTGCTTGGAACGTGCATCAGTTTCCTCCCTTTTTTCCACACAATGATCTTGAAATAATCCTTCTCTTGAGCATCTGGATGGTTCGCGTATACTATTTAAAGAGCCACAATGTCCAATATTGGCAATGTTCCCATCATTCATTGATGAGTTGATTGACTGCAGCATATCAGAAGAAACCTTCACATCATTGCTTAATTCCATTAAAATCTCTTCATATCCAAGCCCATGTGAAAGTGTTCTCAAGACATCATCTCGAAGTGGTTTACCAGGATCAGGAGGCAAGCCCACTTCATGCACACCATTCCTTGCAAACTCCTCCTGATACAAGAAAGTAGGATATAACATAAACCAGAATGATTAGGAAAAATGAATAGGCTAAAATAGACTTGATTATTAACAAACCTCCCAAATCGGTATTAGTGACTGAACCACTTTCTCTTGGGAACAGGTTTGTGAAGGGGACATATAGGACCTCAACTGCTGGTTCATAATTGCTGCATAAGCATTCAACGAATTTAATAATTTAAGCAAAGTGCATGCACATAAAAGTTGTCTGTCAAGTCAAAACCAACCAACCAACCGTCAACAATGGCATCTCCTTCAAGTTCTGAGATACTTTGTCGCTTAATGTTAGGGATATCCGGGTCTGTTGAAGGATCAGCCTGACTAGAGTATTTCCACATCCAATTGTCCGGAATTGTAGAAGATATCCAAATTGGCGTATCGAAACAAGCTTCACCATCTAAATCAACCTAAGAGAAAATTCCCGTGACACCGGGTAACCAATATTATATGCCATTACTATAGCACGGATTAAACTAACAGCACATGTATCTTCTATAGTGAGAAAGCACTTTACCTGAAACTCTGCAGTCATGGAAGTGGACATATTAGAAGGCCCTTTTCTGTCAACGTAGTTAGCCTTCCTTGGGGAGAAAGTATCTGGGACTGGATTGCGGAACTTCATCTTTGATACATGTAGATGGCCCATCCCATACAAGTTATAGTCAACCTGAACGTTTTATGCATGAAGGGTAAAAGAACATGTTATAACTAGGCTAGAGAGAGAATCAAGCATCTCAAATTCTATTTAGAAACTAAGGCTGCATTTTTAATGCACTTGTGAAGATAGTATAGTATATTCACCTAAGAAAAAATTTAGATACTAAGATGTCATATCTTCACACTTTAGCGCATGTCCAACATCACTAGTTATTAACAATGAGAGTCTACTAAAAAAAAATCGGAAAAGTGAAGTGTCATGATATACAGAGACAAGTAAATAAAAGGCATATATTGATATGAAATTTTCAGTTAACCACGAAAATCTAAAAGAAATAAAGCAAAAGAGAAAAGAAAAAGAGAGATCAACAAAATTGTTTAGAACAAATTTGTGTAATAAAAAATCATTAGCCAAACAAAAACAACCAAACATACTAATCACTTCTCAAATAAGGTTCAATCAGAAGACATAGCAAGGGATCAACTAGAACAGAACGTGCAATCCTGGAATATCTAAAATTGTCTAGGTGGAAATAGCTTTCATCAAATGGATCAATAACAATAAAAAGTTGTTCAAATAGGAATTTGAAGTTGAAGGTCACAGAATTGTTTATATAGAAGCCACCAGCCGGTAACCAGTTCCCAAGGACGTAACCAATACAGAATTGCTTTCTTAGCTTTGAGTAACTTAATTTTTTCAAAGTTAACAACAGATTTACAGTTCCCTTTCTTAGTTTTGAGTAATCACTCTAGATTTCTGAACTTAAGGATCAGCAGTTGACAATAAAAATAAAAATAACGGATGAAGTGAAACATGCCCCTTCAGTTTGACATCTGATACGTGGACCTTTCCACAACAAAGAATTACTAAAAGGGAATAAAGATTCCAATATTCACAAAGGTGAGCCAAATAAGAAGTCAACTGCTTAAATGCACAAGTGATCATCACTAGATGTACTTGCTGCTAATACTAGATGTATAAATTCATTCCCCAATTGAAAAATTTAACATATCTTTTCTCCTTTTAAGTACTTCTAAACTTCAATATATGCTTGAGATACACTTTCCCCCCTGCCCCTGAAGAACTTTTAACCCCTTTTCACTTTAGCATGTAACATAGGAGTTTACTATCCATGAAGTAAAAAGTGATTACCAAGAATTGAAGAAGGAAAGGTATATGAGATTCGTGGGGCTGCAATGACTTATCCAGTACTGCACCTTCCTGCATAAAAGAAACAGAAAATTGTAATGATAACAGGAAAAGATAAAATGATTGCCCAATTCCTAAGTTAGTAAAGACAGCGAAAGAAACTTCAGTGTCGAGAAGACAGGCGTTTCTTCGCCATCAGCTAGCAGATATATCACATTCTAATTTTCCAAGGAATAGATTAACTATTTATTGTGTAGTCCAAGCACCACAGTGTGCAAAAAAAAAAAAAAAAAAAAAAAAAAAAGCTAACTCTAGTTAACGGTGGATAAAGCATGAAACCGCTAAAAATGGTTCAACAATTTGATCTAAAGATGTACAGTGGAGGCCATTCATTGACCAAGTTCAGTTACAATGCAGTTCAACACCTCATTGATATTTTATTGGCACATAAGAGAAAGGAAAAAGAGCTATAGGCAAGACAAAATTCCATAAGCTTATGTTTGGCTTGACACAGAAGATTTACGGAGTGTTGTCCCCCCCCCCCCCCTCTATATGTCGATGGTATTTTTCTCACAGGTAGTGAGCTCTTCTTTCGTTCTTGCATGCTCATGAAAATATGAAAGACTTGGGCCTTCTCCACTACTTTCTTGGTATGGAAGTGTATCGGCAGCCACCAAAAAAAAAAAAAAAAAAATCCAATTGCATAGACCTAATTAGCATCTTAAATACTGTCATGGAGTTACATAGTAACTACTAACATGCACCTTATCATGGGAAGATATATCTTGTCTAGAGTTCTACGTAGTACAATCACAACGGCATAATGTTAGGAAATTTTTGAAAGTGAACAACTGCTACCTCTGTTATGTTAAATATCTAGAGTAATAGAACTTGTTACACGTACCAGAAGAAGATTGGCAGCGCGTGAGACATCCTGTGGATGATAGCTTATATTTCTGTCAAGGAACTCCTAGGCGAACCTCAAAATAATAAAAGACATGAGCACAACACCAAATAGTTTCTCAAGTAAATATTATACATCTCATTTTATTTAACCTGCTTTTTATTTTGGTACTTCAGATTTGGAGTTACATCTTCTCAACCAACTCTTAAATGTTACACTTAAAACTTAGTAAAGATCAATCCACCACATTAAGAATGGGATGGAGAGAGTACAAGAAAACTACAAATAACTCTACCCTCGACATCCTTAAAAAATAAGATGCTTCATTCCATAGCGGGCTGAACGACTATTCAGGGAGTTATTTAACAAACCTCAAGGCTTGAGAAATGAAGAGGCAGGGACCATCTGACCATGCCGATTTTTTAAATTTACTATGCCTGTTTACTACGTAATTACATTAATTATCGGCAAAAATCACTAGTATGAGGTAAAATTGTAGGATACAGATAGATCTTCAAAAACAGTTCCTCTGAAGAATGATAACCATAAAATTTCCTTGCTCGTACAAGGCTGCAGCCATGGACATGTTGACGTTTTGAGCCAGCATTTCCTTTAAGCTGAAAGAAATTTTAAGAAAAGTCCATGCATAAGTTAGTAGAATCAAATGCTTAAAAGATACTCCACTCAGATCGTATTTACCTTGAGCACCTTCTCAAGAGCAAGAGCAAGAGCATTCGTGCATTCGCTCCCTAACCGATTTTGAATCCAGAAAATTAAATAGAAGAAACAGAGTGAGACATCAACGTCAGTAGAAAATAAATTCTCTAATAAGCTTCTAAAATTTATTATGCCTGCCCAATTCTAAGTTAACTTGTTCTTATTATGGTCTACAGACCATGTGAACTACTAATGCACCCCACGCTTTCGTACTATAAAAACCAATAAAATCAATCAAAGTACATAACTCAAGGCGTTTAAAAATTTTGTAAGTATTTTTCCAATTGACATAATTCTTTTGGATTAACTATAATAAAAGGCATCAATAGATCAAACATATGCCACTTCACCTGCCTCTAACTCTCCACACCATGGGCCCCAAAAAAGAGAGAAATTAAAAGGTGCATTACCTTTTTCATCTGATTGGAGCAAGAGCTCCGAGCATGGCACATAAAAATAAGGCAGAGCCTGCAACATTATGTATGTTAGGTCAGCCAGAGAATCGAAAGCAAATATTCTGTATAAACGTGTTAACTTGTTCAATTACTATGGCAACAACTTTTTGTCATAAGGGTGGCAAAGAATGTTTCATGCCAATGTAAAACAGGAAAAGAGAGAAAAAATATTAGTGGACTAGGATTTCTGTCCTTACATCAAGATCTATATAAGACATACAAACCATCTCAAGCGTCCTCTATTTATGCTTCTTGCAACCTTTGTCAGATTATGCTTTTTGACATTTATGGTTTCATAACGAACCATAAAACTTGTCAAAGTTTGCTACATGCCTTCATGTCACAGAGAGCTCCTATAACATTCCTGTATTTCACCCATCCTATAATAGAATAAGCTAGCACATCTTCATCTAACATGTCATTCTACAAAAAAAACCTGAGTCTATATATCTGAGATCCTTCTTTCTCTCCCTATAAATTCTTATAAATCTATGTTGGTTACCCTTGTAATGTCCTTAAATTTATGCTCTACCCCTATTTTCCAAAATTCAACGTGTGACAAGTTCACTAACTAATAAAATATAGTTACCCCAATTTTGAATATGTAACAACAACATACCCAGTATAATCCCACAAGTGGGGTTTGGGGAGGGTAAAGTGCACGCAAACCTTACCCCTACTTTGGGAGGTAGAGAGGTTGTTTCCGATAGACCCTCGGCTTGGAATAAAGCAGGTCAAATAAGAAAAAGGAACAGTAACTACAGCGAAACAGTCTGCTAAGTGAAGAACAAGAGACAGTAAATAATAACAGAAATGGAAGGACAAGAAAATAAAAGATAAATACTATGACTACTAGTAAGGAAGGATAAGCGAGACAACGCTCTATAATTTTGAAAATGTAAATAGTCCTTATATATCAAAACCAAAGTAGTATTACTCCACTTGTTTTTTCTCTAGTATAAAAATATCAAGAAGATAAAATTGGGGCATACTCCATGAAGGTGCAAGCAGGTTTTCTGGCCAGCTGGAGTGGCACCATACACTCTTATGACAGGCACCTCATTTACTCTCCCACCTGCTTCACACACACATACAAAAAAAAAAAAAAAAAAAAATTAACAATCATAAAAATGTGTTCCCAATTGAAGGGAGCGTGTGGTCACAATTAAAACCTTGGAAACTGCTGTAACAAATGTCGAAGGTAGGAAGGGGAGGGGACATGTAATAGTCTATAGAAACAATTCGAACACTGAAGAATTTCGAATCGCTCTGAGAATCCGTCATTTTGTTTTCCAATTCATCTGCTTTTGGGATGGTTTCGTTTGGCGCCGCTTTTGCGCTTTTATTTATAGTAGAGAGGCGTTGAAACTATTTTTCCTTTTGGAAACGTTTTTCTTTTCTGTTTTTTCGAATTGGAAACTTACCTTGCAAGATTTGGGTCGGTAGGCCAGGGCCAAACTCTACCCCTTCAATGCGGTTTTCACAAAAAGGGCCTCCATAAGGGCATTTTTTTGTGCGCAAGGCACTGGTCTTTAATTTTTATCCCTCAAATTGGTGGTCTTTAATTTTATCCTTTGCTAAAAATTTCTTAATTTCAGATTCGAACCCTTGCTTATTTAAAAAGTAAAAAAAAAAAAAAATCATAAAGTAGAGTTTGAATTCGCAAGGCAAAGTCTTACCTCAAACTCTACCTGATTAGGCAAGTTTTGTCTTATACCTTAAGGTAGAGATTTGCATTAAGGCAAAAAAAATTATTTAGTTAAAATTTTGCAAAACTCTTCCTTAGGGCCTAACTTTGCCGGAATAGACCTAATTTTGCTACGAGACTCTACCTTGCAAAATTCTTTTTTTTTTTAATTGAGCCGGAATTTGAACCGAGGACAGCCAGGGTATTAGGTAAAAGGCAAAATTAAAGACCACCAATTTGAGGGGACAAAAATTAAAGACCAGTACCTTTGAAGGGAACTCGTGCAAATAGGGTCTTGATGTTCTGGTCCCGTTTAATAATCTGTGAGTTTCAATTTGTTTGTCTGATTTTGATTTGGCACGGAGTTTAAGAAAGTAAAAATAAAATAAAATTTTGTGGTTTTAAATTAAAAATATAGAATGTCTGGAAATGACGTGTGGTCTTCAACATGTCATGTGTAAAGCTTGAATTAAGGAATTGCCAAAAAAGGAAACAGACATTTTTTTAAACGGCTTAAAAGGGAAAGTAAGACAAACAAATTGAAATAGAAGGAGTAAAATTAAAAAAAAAAAAAAAATAGCATGTGCTTCAGAAAATTAGTTAGACAGAGTTTTTGTTGTCCATCGAATATAAGTTGTGGACATAAATTAATTTTGTCTATAAGACAGAAGTTCAAGATATATCAATATAGTGAGCCTGCTCAATTGACCACAAGTTCTACCTTATAGGTAAAAGCTTATGCCGGATGGGTTGCAAAAGTTATTCCAAATGATTTCCAAGTTAAGGTCATTTTTTTAAAAAACTTTATTAAGCAGGACAAACATTCAAGACCGGACAATTTTGAGACACCACGGGTCATTTCGTGCCTTCAATGTATGTTTTCCCTTTGAAAATGAAAATTGGCTAAATTAAAGAAATAAAATATTTTCTTCTTTTCCTATTTCTTCAAAAAAAAAAAAAATCCTTAAAAGTATAATGCATGCCCTAAAAATTTCAAAAATTTTCTAAGATGCCTTCTCCAAAATATATTTTGGAGATTTTATTTTGCAAGCTTGAGAAAGAAAACATCTTTGTCATTTTCATAAAAATGAATATAAAAATAACTACAATAAAATAGGAAAAGACAAATAATATAAAAGATAAGATTAACTATAACTTAAATTGAATAAATTATAGTGAATCAAATTTTCGGAAAGGGATTTTATAAACATTTTTTTGCGCGGATTGCCCATCTTTTGGGGTGGTCTTTAAATTTTGCCCCTCATATTTGTACTTTTGTGCTTTAAGCCTTTGCCCCCGACACAATAACGTATGCTTTCGGGTTCGAACTCGTTCGTGCGAGAAAAAAAAATCGCAAGGCGGGAGTGGGGAGTTAAAGTATGCGGTATCCACAGATATACGGTCCTAAGGAAAAACTAAAGACTTATGTCGGAGGGCGAACTTTACTCAGGCATATATTTTATTTTTCTTTATTTTCGTGGTAGACAAACTTTAATTAAAATCCCAACTAAGAAAATCCACATAAAACCGATACCGGCCCCGCCTAAATGTCCCAATAAACTAAAACGAATTTCCAATAATCTTTTGTTCTTCAACGTCCTCATGCCTTTCATCATCTATCAAAGTATGCAATTAATCTCATCAAATCGAATAATTCCCGCAACTAAAAAATAAAATAAAAAAAAAAAACCGTACAAAGAAACCCATAAAAAAAAAAAAAAAAAAAAAGTATAATGAAACCCATAACCAAAAAATTAGACTAGAACAACAAAGCAAGCGATTTACCGAAAACTTCACTCCACCGTGCATCGCAAAATCATCGCTGCAACAAATGAAATCAATCTACTATTTTTTTAAGTTGGTAGCATAAATAACCATAGAATCGCCCGAGAAAAAAAAGTCGAATAACTCCGGGAAGCTTAAAACTTCAAGCTTCAAGTTGTAGCAATACCTATCTTATTATTTACTACTATTGGTTATTTTAATTAAAAGTCGTCCGTTCGTGGACCCCCCCATAAAAAAAAAAAAAAAAAAATTTGGGCCCCATATTAATCAACCCCTAAAAAAAAAAAAATTTGGCTATTAAGGAAAAGTTCTGGCCCCATATTAAACAACATCGGTATTAACTAACTGGCACCATCCAAAATCGAGGAAAAGTTATGCCCCATCCATAACTTAGTTTTTCCTTAAGGACTCCGTAGCATACACTTCAATCCTATCTGTCTTAAAAATTATTTTTTTATTTTTATGCGAAAAAACAAACGTTAAAAAAACGCGGGCCCCATTTAAACACGAACGTGTTCGATAAAACACTAATAAATAAAGATTTAGATACGAACCTCAATGTTATATTAATCGTATTTTGAACAAGCGATATATATATATTGGGCAACTTAAAAACATAAACTACCACATGAAAAAAGTGGACCCCATGCAAACACTAATATAATAAAGAAATTTAAAATCGTATTTCTACTATATATATATTGATGGGCCCATATTAAAAAACGAAAATTTAAAAACCCAAAAGTTAAAAAAGTGGCAATTAACAAAATGTTTATATGGAAAAGGGCCTAAAATGTCCTTGAACTATCAGAATATAAAAATGCCCCTCGTTTACATATCGGGCTAGAAATGCCCTCGCCATCTTTAGCTCATAAATGTCCTTATTTCTAATGACGCTATTTAAAAATATAATTAAAAAATTCATTTATTACGTGGTAGGATTCTATTGGCTAATTTTAAAATAAACCTAATTAATTAAAATCCCAACCCATAAATAGGATCCACATAAAACCGATACCGGCCCCGCCTAAATGTCCCAATAAACTAAATCGAATTTCCAATAATCTTCCTTGTTCTTCAACTTCCTCATGCCTTTCATCATCTTCATCACCAATTTATTGAATTAATCTCATCAAATCGGATAATTCCTAGAACTAAAAAAAAAAAAAAAAAAAACCATACAAAGAAACCCATGACCGAAAAAAGCAGAACAATGAAACCCATAACCAAAAAATTAGACTAGAACAACAGTGCCGATTTACTGAAAACTTCACTCCACTGATGCATCGCAAAATCATCAGTGCAGCAAATTTGGGTGTTAAATCAATTGGGTGATACTATTTTTAAGTTGGTAGCATGAATAACCATAGAATTGGAGCTTAGAACCTGAGAAAAAAAGCTGAATAACTCCAGGGAAGCCATTAACGAAACTTCAAGCTTCAAGTTAGAAGAAGACCTATCGTATTTTAAAAGAAGACAGATTGGATCTGTGACATGGTGGTGGTAGAGATTTTCTCACACGGGTTGGGTCAAAATATAGGTCATGGGTGGATTTTTTTTTTTTAATTTGCCGATTTTGTATTCGTAATCAAATTAGGCCACGTCATAAATAATTATTTTATTATTTTATTTTAAGGGGAATCGTTAGAAATAAGGTGCAGAGATTTTATAGGTCAATTTTTTTTTTTTTAAATTTGGTTGACGGGGATTAGAGGCATTTTTTTTTTAGCCCGATAGATAAACGGAGGACATTTTATATCAAATCCAATAATTCAGGAGCAATTTAGGCCCTTTTCCGATGTTTATATATAAGGATTTAGTCAAAAGAAAAGAGAAAAAATAAGGATTTAATAAAAATGAAAAACCGAACATATTTCTACCTATTTTCTCTTTTTAAATTTTCACGGCTCGGATTCAACACCTCATGGATAAGGTCCAAGATGATCCAGTACACTGTTGGTGGTAGTGATTGAGCAAGTTATTGGATCTACATGAATTTTGGGAAATCTCGAGATTTAGACAACTTACAGGCAGGAAATCATTTGTGTAAAAAAAACAAGTGTTAAATACCTTAAAAATCTTCTTGACTATCCATGTTTTGCAACTTCATTACTTAGAGCCTATTTGGACGGGCTTAGCTTATAAAGCCAAAAAAAAAAAAAAAAAAAAAGTTGGGGTGATCAACTTATTTTTTTGCTTTATAAGCTAAAACTTTAGATATGTTTAAGTCAAACGACCAATTAATTTTTTGGCTTTATTTTAAGATAAAATGACTTTTAAAAACCACCCAAACACTCAAAAAAAAAAATGTAAATTTTATGGGCAACTTATAAGCCAATCCGAACGGGCTCTTAATTATGGGGTATTGATAATTGATGTTGTCACCACAGTTATAACATTTTCTATCAAACACCCTCATGCAGTGCCAGAGTGACTTTTACATTCATTTTGTGAAATGATTAATCTTATTTCTACTTGATATTTTTCTTTCTTGTTTTTCTATTTTTTTTCCTTCCTCAAAACATTACATCTTTTGCTAACAAGAATAAACTATACTATATTTGTAGTGTGTTGTATTATAAGCACTAGTATTTGCAAATGCAAAACGTAAAATAAGATAAATGAAACTCTAAGACTTAAGAATAATGATGTAGATGTATTGACTATCAGATATTCTACTAACAGTTTCATGTCATTTAACAAAATGAGTGTACTTTTGCAACCATTGAGAGTTAATGGTGGACATATAGCTATGGTCCTATGGAGTTTGTCATTGTCATACTTCGTCCCTTTTAACACGAAATTTCATTTAAAATTCATGATTTATGATTGTATAGAAATTGAACTTTTTCTTTACTGGCTGTTCAGCAGCATTTATATCCAAGCACAAATCCTCGGCGTGGAATATAATCCTAAAGTACTTCAAAGGTCGAAGACAGTTCTTTACCTTCTGATTTCTGAATATAGTAATACAAAACATTACACTCATGTTTGCTGCATGTCTCTTCCCAGTAGTTATAAATGACTGCTCAAAAGCTTCTTATTTGGCCGAAAGGTAAATCCATGGTTAGAGTTATTAGGTGCAATCTTATTATATGTATACATGGTTCTTGTCGTTAGCAATGAACTCACTTGAACCCATAGAACCTAACTAAGTCGGCCTCTGCCCGATAAGAATTATATTGAAACACTGTTGGGAATTCCGCGGCCAGTAAGTCCAAGCTCACTACTAGGACATAGCAAAGTGTAGGGAATATTGGCAGGTCCAACTCTGTTCTTCAAGTTTGTATCATTGTTCATTTTAATAATCTTATGTTCAATTTCTTCTAGCTTCTTCCCAAATCTTTCAAATGCTTGTAGTGGTTCTTCATCTGTGGTCCATTCAGGAGCTCTTTTGCCAAGGAAGACTTCATCAGATGTATGCAATGACAATGCTTCTATCAAGCCAATACCAAGTATGCTTTGTGGCAGAGGGGTGATTGTCTTCAAGAAAGCCTTCTCAGGGTTGGACTTAAGCTCTTCATACTCAGAAGTTTCGGGCTCGGGCATGAACCTCCTGCTCATCGATGGACGGTTTGGAGGGTATCCTCCATAAGGATACTGCCCGAAATTTATTGCTGCATGAAGTGCTGAAGCTATCCATATTATGATTGTGCAACAATCTATGAGTTCTTCACGAGTCTGCATCTGAGGCCACCATGGTTCATCCTTCTTGTCTCCGTGCCCCTTCTCCCGTACTTCTTTCCACCAAGACTGCAATTCTGTGTCATTCTGGACCATTTCATCGGTCTTGTAATAGAAGTTGCAATAGTCTGTCACCCAATGTTTGATTGCAGACCAAATCTCGAGCCCGTCTACGGCATATGGATAGTCCTCTATTACTAGCTTGATGCCATGTGGTTGGCTTGAGTCCTCCACAGCCATTCCTCTGAACAGATAGAAAATAATGATTTAGTGTATTTAGTGTATTCATATTACTCTTTGCTATTTGGTGTATGGACATGTGATGTACCTCTTGATGAGATCTGCAGGCAAAGCTTGCTGGGGGAAAACCCACTCCTTGTATATGGTAGCTGACATTTCCAGAGAAAACTTCCCTGGAAAAACTGTCATTTCAAGAATTCCATCAGCATTGATGAGCATTTGACGGGCCAATGCATTAATGTACATTGTGTCGCGGAAGTGAGGATGCAGAAGCTTATAAATCGGATGAAGAACACTTAAATGTCTGTTTGTTGCTATGATAAATGGTTCGGTTACTGCATGAGTGTGCAACCTGTGGTAAAAAAGACCAGATTGTTCATGAATTAACAACTATATGACTCAGGCATTGCATAATGATGAGGAGTTGGGGACTGTGTAGTTACAAATTTTACCAATGGGAAACAAGCTGATGATAGCCGGAGTCATCCACTGTGACATAAGCTTTTGCAAGCCGCCAAATGTTTGCTTCAACACCACTTTCTGCAGGTGTATATACTTTGTGAACAATTCTGGACTGCTCGTCCTCTCGAGTTAACTCAATAGCAAGTGGCTTCAATGTACCATTTGCTTTCAAGAAAAGCAATGTTCTTGAGGCATATGTCTGTGTGGTAGTTGTGTTTATACGGTTCAAGTATGGCATAAGGCTGTCATGGTGATCCAAAATGAAAAGTTTCTTGTCCTTGATTGCCTACATTGTATGTTTCCTTGTTCAAGCAATTACCATTGACATATCTGAGGAAAATAGTTCAAAGGACCTTTGATGTTTACC